>NC_134458.1:155746794-156057897 GCF_047948215.1 Lycorma delicatula
AGAAATACTTCCCCCATTGATTTCTAATAGTTGCCCATCTCTTTCAATTCTTTACCTAAGTAAATGAAATTCGCAGTATTTTCTAATTCGTTTTTCTTCATCTTAACATTTTTTCCTCCTTCATTACTGAAACGCATAATTTTTGTTTTCTTTAATTTCACCAAAAACCCTAATTTTTTCCAATAGTAATTCTTTCATCTTTTTACTGATTTCTTCCAAGCACCTCCCAATTAAGCACCATTACATCCGCAAATTTTAAGGTATTCAGCCAATCATGTCCGAGAATATTAATACATTTTTTACGTGATATAAAAACGAAAAAATCGTTACTTTTTTAATTTTTAGAAAAATATATTACAATATTCATAAACAAACATTGGAGATTAGTGTTGCAAAAATACTTTCGTTTTTTTTTTCAATTTTTTCCACCTTTATTAAAAGTTGATGTTTGACGTGAAATACGAGGGCTATTTTTTTTCAAGGTCCGATCGGTCACGAAATTAAAACCACGGTGAAAATATTTTTTTTTTTATTTGTAACAAGTACACATAGTTACGCTATTTCTCTACATAGTCGCCACTCCGATTTAGACATTTGTCGTAGCGTGGTACCAACTTTCCGGTACCCTCGTCATAGAACGGAGCCGCCTGTTTTTTCAGCCATGTTTCTACGCTGGTCTGCAACCCGATGTCTGTGCCAAAATGTTGTCCTCCTAGCCAGCGTTTCATCCTCCGCTTATTCTTAAAATAAGAATAAGCGGAGTGGAATGTTGTCATCAGGCATTGTCTTTCTCCATGACAATCCTCGGCAGCACACTACAGCTGTAACAAAAAAGTTCCTGCAGCGTTTTCGTTGGGAAGTGTTTGATCACCACCATACAGCACAGACTTGGCTCCATCCGATTTTCACCTCTTTGATCACATGAAACGCTGGCTAAGAGGACAACATTTTGGCACAGACATCGAGCTGCGGACATCGAGTCAAATGCTTTTTTAAAATCTACAATTACTAAAACTATGTCTTTAAAGGTCATCATTCGTGTCGTATAATTAATTTTAAGAGAAATATTTCTTCTGAGCAGGATCTGCCCTTTCTGAATCCACTCTGAATTTTTTTTTTCTTGTAAACTAAATTTTTTTTACCTTCCTGAATAACATTACACAGAATCGGACCGACTTATTAAAGTAAATAATTACTCAATAAATAATTTTTAACCCCAAAAATGTGGCCTGAATGGGACATGTACTCAAAATATCAATAATCTTTTAAACTTTAATTTTTAAGATTGAAAATTCAACTGTATTTAGTGTAAATGAAGAAGGTTGAGAGCTTTTTTAAAATAAGGGAATCCTTGGGACCCGACTTTAGAGTTTTAAAGTGTTTTTGCATTTTTATTAGTTCTGATATTTCATTCTTTTTTCAAGTTGTGGCTTTTATTAAAAATGTAAGAGATAAATTTCGAGCGAAGCGGTCAAATTGCTAAAAAAATAAACATGTTTATTTTTTTAGCAATTATACTCTAGAGTATAATTTTTTGACATAAACGTTATTTTATCAACGTTAAGTGACCAAAAATTTTGGGTCATCAACTGGAACCAAAATTTTTTACTAAGAATTTTGGTTCTTTTTTTCTCGTACTATTAACGCTGTATTACTTTTATGTACAAACGTCATTTTACGAAGGGGTCAAAGGACCCCCTTCCGGTTTTTTTACTGAGTATTTTGATTTTTTCGTCATTGTTGTGTCAAAAATTCCAAACCAATAAAACACTATTTTCACTAACAGTAATATTAATAATAATAATGTTTACATGTTTTATTTAAAATTAAATAAGTTTCACTTAACAACTTAAAATTAAAAATTTTGTTAATCATAAGGAACAGCGCAAGGAAAGTTTTGCAATCTTTTGCCGACTTTTTTATTTCTAATATATATTCCTTCTATTCTAATATTTGATATAACTTTTAATATTTTAATATAACTCATCGTTGTCTTCTTTTCTGTCATCGTTTCATTATCTTTTTGTTTTCTTTATGTATTTGAAATGTAAAGAAACGAATATTATCACCTGTTCTTAATATCCGTTTTGTATCTTTTTGGACGGTTATTACTCTCAGTGTTTTTTTTATAAATATTTTATTGTTTCTTATGTACAAAATAAAAAAAATAACAGACAAAAAATTATTTCCTTTTTTCATAGTTTTCTTCTATGCTAGAACTTTTCTTCCTTGGTTTTTTATAGTTTACAATTATCTGTTTTATGTCTTATGTTTTTTTTGTTTTTTTTTTATATAAATTATTACCTTTACTTTATATTTTAATTCTATATTCCTTATTATTTAAATTTTTTTATTTCATTTCATTTTATCAATATTTATAAGTGCCAGTGATAAGGAGTTCATTATATTGATTTTATTTTAAACAAAGGAGACCACATGAAATTTATTCATTTTTTTAATGGTTTAATTAAAGTAAGTTAATTAAAAATTGATTTAAATGAGAGATTTCCGTCTTATACTTGTAATCAAACATTGACGAGTTGTACATTTTTAAACTTAGTGCAGAAAATAGTTACTATATATTTATGTAAGATTTTGTTAGTAATTCTTACATTGATTTTTTTTTTTATTATTCATAGATCCGCTATTACAATATTTCCACAAAGGACTGATGGGAAACATGATTTTCGTGTATGGAATCCACAATTAATTGCTTATGCTGGCTACAAGAATCCAGATGGTTCTATTACTGGAGATCCTGCGTATGTAGAATTCACTGAGGTATACATATCCACTGATAATATGTGTTCATGCTTTATTAAGAGATCAGTATGCTACATATAACCCTATTGAATGTATATTACAAACAATTTCTGAGTTCTTGAAAGTCAAACGGGCAAATCATTAAATTTCCTTTTCACATAGCAAGGAGGTGTGTACTTAATTAGTCGTATATAATTCTCTGAAAGAATTTTTTTTTTTTGGTGAGCAAATCAAAAATTTGATTTGCTCACCATTTGATTGATTTATATCTTTAAAAAACAGAAATCAAATAATCAATTTTATCAACTTAAGTAGATGCTATAACACAGCTATAAGTATATATATTACTTTAATATATGTGTTTATTTATTCTCTTATTTTTACTTTCTCGGCTGAATAATTTTGCATTTCAGGGTATTTGCAGATGTTGATGTTTCACAATTCCTTTAACCAAAGTACACAATTTTAGTAATGATATATATAAATATATATATATATATATTAGCCAATTTTTTTTTCTTGAAAACTCCAGTCTGGATGGACAAATTACACATGCACACAATCATGGCACAGTGATTTCTGTACATGGGGCATTGATATACCATTTAATTTTGATCACAATTGGTCGATGAGGTAGGGAGATACAGACCTTAACTCTGTATCCCAAAATTTTTCTCAAAGAATAGATAGATTTTCCAGATAATTTTATGCCCCTTAGGTAAATAAAATTCTTTCTGATGGTCTTTGGTCTTCCTCTTTGAATTCGTTTCTGGATCCAAAGTCACGTTCTTGTACTAAGTAGATTTCCTTATATCA
Source organism: Lycorma delicatula (assembly GCF_047948215.1). Classification (NCBI taxonomy): domain Eukaryota; kingdom Metazoa; phylum Arthropoda; class Insecta; order Hemiptera; family Fulgoridae; genus Lycorma; species Lycorma delicatula. The sequence goes on from NC_134458.1 coordinate 155,750,374, forward strand.
GTAGTATGATTACGTATTTGTGAAATTTCATCGAGAGGTGTTGGATAAAGGACTAACTTTTTTTTTCATCAGTTATCATTTTGCTTGATATTTCAAACTAAATTAACAAATTTTTATATTTTGTACGATGGCTTCTAAATATGAGTCATTAATGCCACTTATTTTCAGCTACAATTGGTCAAAAAACTGAAAAAAAACTTCCCAGTGATCCCATAATGAGTAGAATTTTTTTTTTACCTTATTCTTTACATACATACTTATATACTTTAATGTTCCAGTTAATTTTTCCCCCAATTAGTAGTCTGTCAAAGGAAAATCCTTGGTATCCAGATTTGTATAACTCTTGGCCGCCTTTTTTATTTATTTTATTAATCAACATTTCTATGTGTATTATTTTATCAAGTATTTCTGTAATCTTGTAAAAAATTTAATATAATTAAAAGAAAACAAAATATTAATTTTTAGTTGAAATTTTTTTTATAAAATTCAGTCTTTCAAAGCATAGATATCACTTTCAATAGTGAAAATTTTATTATTGTTAGAAAAATATTATATAAATAATTGATAATCTATTATCACAAAATAATATTAGACAAAAATAGGCGGGTAATATTTTGTAAATCTGATGCATATAGTCTAATCCAATGAATAGTTCAATCCTCTGAACAGAAATTAGTATAGAGTAATTGACCGGTTTAATAAAAAAGGAAATGCATCAGAGGAGAGATTGACATCTTCTTTGCTGATCATACCATTACAACTTTACCCAGTGAAAATAATAATATATCAGAATCACAGAATTTTTTATTTCCATTTCATTAATCGTAGACGGTTGAATTTTCTACTACATAGTTGAAATATTCCACTTTAAATATTCATAAAATATATAATTTGCTTCTCGGGAGTTTTTTATCACCAATTTTATGGATAGTATCTCCATTATTAATAACAGCAGCAGTATTTATGTTTCTTATAATACAAAACTTGGTTATCTTTTTGTTTATAAATTCACTTGATATGAAAAAAATTGATTTTATTTATATTTAATTGCAAACTATACTATTTCATACTGCATAAAGCATTAAGAGATTGACATTATTAATAATTTATTACACCTACATATACTCTCTCTCTCTCTCTCTCTCTCATGTAATGTGTAATAATATATTTTGGAGTCTTTCAGAAGGTCAGAATGAGTTCATGTTATAGAAATTGGATGTCAGATCATTATTTGATGCATGTAAAATATGAAACATATTGGCCAAAATTTAATAAATTAATAATTGTGACCTTTCCCATACATTTGTATTAATATTATGGTACATACTTGGTGAACAAAAATCTCAACACACTATGTTGATCTAATGATAAACTTGTTGTAAATCAGCTGATTTCTAAGTCAAAGTTCTCAGGTTCAAATCCTAATAAAAGTAGTTGCTTTTATTTGGATTTTAATACTACATTGTGGATACCAGTGTTCTTTGGTTACTTAATCCTTGTATGCTTTCATGTTTCTTTTGTTGAACTGTATTTTTTTATTACAAAGATGAATACAGTATTTATTATTCTACAATGTATAATTTCCTTTATCTTGTTTTGAATGAAAAATATCAAATTTTTATATTTCAGTATATATTTTACGGTTAGTAGTGTGATTTATTCATATGTTGATTTAATTAAAAGTTATTTTTTGATTTTTTAAATTAATATGATGTCTATGTTAATATAATGTCTATAATAATCTGTTTTGCTGTCTCTTAGGTTTGTTTAAAACTTGGTTGGAAGGGTAAAGGCACACAATGGGATATACTTCCACTTGTGTTATCTGCTAATGGTCATGATCCAGATTATTTTGATATACCTCCTGATCTAGTTATGGAAGTTCCATTGACACATCCAAGGTTAAGTAAAATATTATTTAGTGTATAGTATTATGCATATATTGTCGAACAAATCTTGTCATTTTTCTTTATTGTGTTTGTACAGTCATGTCCCAAGTATATGTAGGACATATACTTTATGTTTGAACCTAAGCATATAAATAAAAGACAGAGAAAGAATTACATAGTAATAATAATTTATACTATAATGGGTATAAATATTTCTGCTGATTTATAAAACTTATTTGACACTATGATAGAGTAGATAAGTTTTAATAGCAATTAAGCACTTTTATTAACATATTACTATGATTTATTTACAGCTTTCAGTGGTTTGGTGAAATGGGATTACGTTGGTATGCATTACCAGCAGTCTCAGGAATGATGTTTGACTGTGGTGGTTTACAATTTACTGGTGCTCCATTTAATGGCTGGTATATGAGTAGTGAAATTGGTTGTCGTGATCTTTGTGATACCCACAGATACAATATTCTTGAGGTAATTCTTTAATATTTATAAAGTATTTTTTTCTAGTATTTAGTATAGATTTAAAATATGTCATCAATTTAAAAAATAATTGAAAAGGCATATGATATTTCTTTTTAAGAATTGAACTTTAAGTCTTCATACAAAGGTTTCTCATCCACTATTTTAAAATTTCTAAAACAAGAACAAGAATGTGCTTTAAGATTAAAAGAAGACATCATAATTAATAAGTAGTTTGTACTAAAAAATAAGGATGCTTTACACAAAATAATCTTATTTGCACATTCATCATCACTGTTTTGTTTTACATAATTTAAAGCAAATTATTTTTAATTTAGTATTTTATTTTTCTTTCCGATGTAATGTGTTCTTAGATAATATGTGTTTTGGTCATTATAATGTAGTTAAATATAGATTTTGAATATTACCATTTTTACAATCATAACATTTGCTAAGTCTCCGTTGATATTAGTTTGAAATGTATGAGCTATTTTTCATCTTCAAAGAAATTTGGTATTTTGATTCTAATCAAATCAGTCCTTCCTTTTGATCATAAGTTTCCAATATTATACTCTGGTTCTGAACTATTTAAATTCATAATAATTATGTGCTTTCAGTTTTAATTGTACATTCTACTGATTATATATAATCCATGTAACTTCTTAAATTAAATTTGTAAGTTTATTGTTGGTTTCTTGAGATATTTGTTTTGGTTTATTATAATCTATGAATTTTGATTGTATAATAACTTGTGTTTTTGTGGATTATCAAATTTTTACCTTTTATATATGCTGATTAGTATAAGTAATACATATTAAAAGTAAAATGATAAATATAAATTGATAAGTTTTTATATGCTAATTTTTGGTAAAATTTATTCTCTTTGCTTTTTAAAAAGAGATTTTTTATTTTAGGAATAAGAAAAATGCTATAAATATTTTCATTTTTGTAAGATTAGTAATTTTGTAATAACGATTTTGCAAGAATATTAATCTAAGACAGTACACATTGATAACCCACCAGGTTGGTCTAGTGTTGAACTCATCATCACAAATCAGCTGATTTTGAAGTTGAGAGTTCTAAGGTTCAAATCCTATTAAAAACAGTTATTTTTATGGATTTTAATACTAGATCGTGTGTACCAGTATTCTTTGGTGGTTGGGTTTCAATTAACCACATATCTCAGGAATGGTAGACCTGAGACTATATAAGACTACACTTTATTTACATTCATACATATCATTCTCACTCATCTTCTGAAGTAATTACCTTATGGTGGTTCCAGAAACTAAACAAAAAAAGAAGTACACACTGACAATGCATGTTATATTGATGCTACAGAACTCTCATATACAGAATGTATTATAAAGTAAGCTCTAGCTATATATTTTTCTGTATTTGTTAATTTAGAGAATTTTGGTCAATACCATATCTGTTTAGAGCATCAACTTTATTTTTTAACCTATTCTAAGACTGTCATTATCTTGTTTTTGTCACATTTTTTAATGTTACTGTGGTTTTATAACACATCATTTCTATGTAAAATATGATGAAAAAATTGTTGACATAAACCAGGGACCAATATCTGTTTTCAATATATCTACCATTAAAGGCCTACTAACTGAGGGTGCTTATTTATTAATTTTAAATACCAACAATTTCATTAATAATAAATAAATTGGTTAAAAAATAAAAATTACTTTTTTTATTATCTTTTATTTTTATTAACTTGTACAACTAACATTAATAAAGAAGAAAATGGAATATTGCTGACCTACCTGGCTGAGAAGGTAACATCTTGGTATTTTGTGTGGAGGTCCCAAGTTCAAATCCTAGTCAGGTATGGCATCTTTTCATATGCTATCAGTTTCCACCAGGCTAATGACCATAGCTGTACGTTATTGTTAATAATATTAAAAGCACAAGTACTCAAAATGGAATCCTCCAACAGTACTATTTCTACCTTGAAATTCTCTCCTTACATTTGAAAATATATTAGGCAAAGGTAAGGATTTGACACGAATCAGTTATCCTGTTTTTTCAGGGCTTCAGCATCTGCTATAGAGGCTTGTTACAGTGGACTTTAAATGGCCTCACAAGAAGAACTCCAATGAAATAGGATTTAGAGAACATGCTGGTCATTCCACTGATCTCCTTTGACCTACCCATTTTTTCAGAATTTAAGAATTCTCTTATATCTCAGTTGTACTATCCTACTGGAAAATGGTTTTACCTTGCAGGAATTCTTAGAGAGATTGGCCGTAACATTTGTAATATACAGCTCCCATTGAAAGTTATGCCAAATAGTATTAATATATTGAACTTTATCAAAGATGCACTAAATATTCTATATAAGATTAAATTCAACATTATTAAATTACTACATAAAATGAATGTCAATGATTTAGTTCAAAAGATTTTGAGAGAAAATCAATGAATTAATACATTTTCATAAATCTAATTGTGTTTGAGTATTATTTATTTTAGGTCACAGCGTGGTAGAGAACACTTTGATACAATTGGTCATTTAAATTCTTTTGTCAAATTTTACATGGAATTAATATGGCATAAAGTCATAGTGCTGTTTAAAAAAATAAGTTAAATCCATTATAGCCGAGACAAGCTGGCAGCTAAAATACTAGAAAAGTTTATGTCTAATTGGTTAATATTCTCTAATTCGTTAGGATTCTCTAATTTAACAACAGTAATTAAAAAAGTAGGAAGAATTTATGTACACTCTGTACACGCCAGATTTTATATATTTATTTTAACTCAATATTCTGTACTAGGTGGTTTACTAAATAGAATTTAAATGTAATTTAACTATACTGAGGAATAATATGAATCTTTAAAAGATTCATTTCAGTAAAATAATAACATTTCAACAGGTTTAATTCTTTAAAAAAAAATTGTAGTATATACTAGACCTAAGAATTATTTAAAAAATATCTGTTAATATTATCATTACTACTGTTCCTTTCAGACTGTGGCTGTTAAAATGGGTTTAGATACTCGTACTCCAATGACACTTTGGAAAGACAGAGCATTAGTGGAAGTTAATGTAGCTGTGCTTTATAGTTTTCAAGTAAGTGCATTTCTGTTATTGTTTTTTTCATCATATTTTTTATAAGGTATAATAATTTTTATGATATAGTAAGCTTTACATTTTATATATATATATATATATATATATGAGTGGTCAAAAATTATCCTTTCCTATTTAAATTATTAAAAAAAATAATAATTAATAATCTTGAAATTATAAAATTAATTTGTTGCAGTTTTTTATAAGCTATTTTTGTGAAAATGATTTCTGACAAATAATGTCTCATATGACACCAAAAATTAGTGTTTTTTTTCAAAATATTGCCTATTACTACTTCATCTAAATTCTAAGTTATCTGAAATAACTCCCATCAAATATTTTCTTTCACTTGTTGTAATTCTTAATATTTATTTACATGAAATTTTATTTTGTGAATCGGTAGCTTAAGATTAGTCAATCTCAAATTTATATGTTTACTGAAATATTTACCGAGATATTTTTACTGAAATTTTTATCTTAGAGCTATTCTGGCTCTAACAGTAGCAGCATCTTGTTGAAACCAATAATATGTGTGCTTCTTCTAACTGGGGGTAAGAAAAAATTGTCCAACATATCTCCTTATTGCTTTACCTTTTCATAGTTATTGAAGAAATAGGGTCTGATAATTTTTTCTGCAGAATTTGTACATCAAACTGCCACTTTTTCATTATAAAGAGGCTTTTGATGAAAGAGAGTAGTGATTTTTTTATATCCCAGTAGCATAAATTCTGTATGTTCACTAAGTCACTGATATGAAACTGTGCTTTATTCAACATCCACAATTTTTTGCAAAAATTATACTATAGCTTTATTAATATGGCATGACTTTCATTCAAAGTTAATCTGGAATTCTTGCACTGCTAGTACTTATATGGGTCCATCTGATCTTATTTTAAAATGTTCTTGAGGGTCTTTTTAACTGTAATTGAAAATCGGCTTCAGATTAAAGTCTGGTTCTTCACAAACATTTACCCCAGATTACTCAATAAATGTTTTCAGTTGATTTTATTATTCATGTTTAAATTTAAGTATCTTTGTAAATATTTTTAAGTAACACAAAAATGTCAATAGTACTTATTATAGGGCATGGAACAGAAGTTTTTCGAATGATGAAAAATTCCATACTAAATATTGTTACTCATTACACGTACCTTATGAGGCTTTTAATATACTCAAAGAAAATCATTGAAACTGTTTCCACTGAGGTGACTTGTAATGGATTGTAATGTAATATATATTACATTACTTTAATCAATTTTTTTTAAATTAAAAACTTACCAATTTTCAATAGTTAACAGTTATAGAAAACAGAATAGTTTTCACTACCACTGTGAAATTTAAAAATTATACTAGCAAACCATTCATTATAAAAATTGGAATTGCTCAAGCATTATATTAGGACCTTTAGTTTTTATTGTATATGTCAAATTTTTTCAACTTATTACTGGAAAATTATATTGTATCATAGACCGATGGATACCATAGTTTTCAGTAAAGGAAGGATTTGGTCAGTTTTGTAACAAATGTGTGATTATTTGAGGGAAATTGATCTGCAGTGGTCCTTGAATAAGAATAAGATGGTTTATAAAACTTTTAGTTTATAATATTTTTGTTTTTTCTTAATTTTTTAAAAGCATCTTTTTGTCTTGTTCTTATATTACCAGTTATAATTCCAGTGTTATGTATTTTTTCTAGTTATTCTTAGCCAGATCTATTTACAGATAAAAGTTTTTCTCTGTAGGACTTAAATATATGACTAATTTTTATCTAGTTTAAGTACACATCTTGTATAATTCTGTGTATTTATGTAATCTGGTTTAAATAAATAAATTATAAGGTTATTCTTATCTTTTATGTTTTGCAGAACTTAAATTTTCTTTTCTTTTCAATTTGATACATTGATGTTCTTCCAAAACAAAATCTATTTGAACTAATAACATAATTTTATTTAGAATTCAATTTAAATGAGAATTTATTTTTAATTTATTTCATTTTATGAGATGGGTCCCACCACCCCACCTCACTTGAACCACTTCCCACACCAAACTGAACTTGCAAACTCAACATAGAATTTTCATTGCTAAGATACATCTCAAACAATTAAAAATTAAATAAAATACTTTTTATTATTAATATATATATATTTTTGTACTGTTTATGAATAGATATAAATATATAACATATAATTAAAGGCACATAGACAATAAGTACATTTATTAGAAAAGAATATACTATTAGCATCAAATATTTGTCATTTGCAGTATAATATTCAATATTTGTGCCAACATTTTGCTCTTATTTATCATGATTAGCATTCACCTGATTATTTTCTACCCAGAGTTTGTTTAAATTACCTTTTCGATTTTAAATAATGATAGATACCTTTTTATACTATGATTATTACAAATGTTATTAACTACTAAATTGGTCTTCTTGATATCATTATAAGTATTGAGTTATATTTAGTCATCTAATGACAGCCAGAAGAATAAAAATGAAAAGTAAACCTGTGAAAAGGAGTTTACATTTTCAGTGTAAATCCTCTTCATATGTAGGAATAACAGTGAATAAAAAAGTTAAAAAAGATCTTTGTAACTAATTAATTGTTTACGTTTCTCACCTGTCAAATTTTCACAATAGCTAATTATTTTAATGGACATATTTAAAACACTATATTATTTCAACAAAATATTTTAACCTAAAAATATATACCAATTAATAATGATTTTTTTCTTAACTTAAGAAAGTGTGAGACTTATTTGAGTGAATTTTATGGTTAATTATTATTATACTTTCCTAAGTGTGTAGTTATACAGTTTAGCTACACAGTATACTGCACAGTATACTAATTTTTTTTTTTTTTTTTAAAGGGAAAGAATGCTAATCAGGTCAAATTTTGCATGCAGGATCATTACATCTTTTGGCCTCCTCCAACCAAACAATAATAATCTTAGCACTGAAAAATTCTGGAAGGATATATGTATATATGTTGGCCTATGTACTGCTTGTTATCTCCAGATTGGATGGACTGTTTGAATAAAATTTGACCCAGTTATTTCTATATATTATGACTAATGCCATTTAATTTTGGCCAAGGGGGCAAGGAGATACTGTATCTTAAAATTTTACTCAAATCATAAGTAAATTTTGTCATATAACTTAAATTGCCACTTAGGTAACTAAGCTACTTTCTATTAGCGTTTCATCTTATTCAAATTCCCATAAAGGAGTGGCAACAAAAAACATTTTTCTTTTTTTCTTATTTGTCATATCTGGATTCAAAGTCACATTTTTAAATAATTAGATTATTCCATTTCATTAGTATGTCACTTTGGTTATGTATTTGGACTATTTCATTTTGGGGATTGGGGGATAATAAACCTAATTTTTTTAGACTTTTTTCATCAGTCATTATTTCCTTCGATACTTTCAGACTGGAGTAACTAATTTTTATGAAATTTTGTTGGATGACTTCTGAATATAGACTATTTATGTCATTTAATTTTTGTTACAATTAGTCAAGGGAGTAGGGAGATGTAATCAGCGTAGACTCTGTATCACAAAATTTTACTTAAAAAGTAGAATGTTTTTTAGATAATTCTTTACTTGCATATTCATATATTTTAATGTTCCTCTTAATTTTAGTCCAAAATAGTAATCTGTTGAAGCCAAAACTCTCTGTAGTCAGCTTAATGCTAACTGGTTTCTTTTTTAATTTCTGAGACTTAATAGCAATGAGCAACATTTGCTGTTTTTATACAAATTGTTTGTAATTCAGTTAAATGTTGAATTACAAGTAGCAATTTTCTGAAGGAATGGGTAAATACATTTATTTTTAAAAATTATTTAACATTATACTCCTTTGTTTATTAACATCTCTTACCTCTCCAACAGACTTTTAATAAAATAAGTAATATGTTATATATTTTAAAATAACAAATTTAAATGATTAAATAATCCATAAAAAACAAAATTTGTTTTAAATAGATAATAAACAATATTAAAAAGAAAACAATTTCCAGCAAAATTATAATGAAGACATATTGTCTCAATTACATTTGATATTAAATAAATTGGTGCTAATTAATAGTTACTGATGAGCAATCATTTATAAAATAAAATTGATTTGATTCTTTATATTTAATATTTTAGATATTAAGTATTTATATTTTCATAATTATCATTTCCATTTTTTAATATTTGAAAATTTGTGATGTTTTTAATATATTTTAGGAGATTTTTGTATGATTTTAATCTAGTAAAATAAGTTTCTTTTAATTGAATTTTAAATTGATTAGGGGAAAAATCTTTTAGATGGATTGTTAATTTATTAAAAAAGGCAACATAAGGATAATAAGGTCCTTTCTCAAAAGTTAAAGTATTATGGTGAGTTACTCAAAAACAATTCTATTGTTTGGTTTAGTAGAAGTAAGTACTGTAAGCTAATTGTTCTGTATGCTTCACATTTATCTACTCCTGCTTTCTTTGGTATCATGACAATAACACTTTTTTTGAAGTCCGATGGAACTTCCCCTTTTTCATACATATTACACACCAGTTTATATAATCTATCAATCGCTTCCTCACCTGCACTGCGCAGTAATTCTACAGGTATTCCGTCTATTCCAGGAGCCTTTCTGCCATTAAAATCTTTTAATGCACTCTTAAATTCAGATCTCAGTATTGTATCTCCCTTTTCATCCTCTTCGACTTCCTCTTCTTCCTTTATAACACCATTTTCTAATCCATTTCCTATAACTCTTCAAAATATTCCACCCACCTATTGACTTTGCCTTTCGTATTATATATCAGTGTACTATCTTTGTTTAACACATTATTAGATTTTAATTTATGTACCCCAAAATTTTCCTTAACTTTCCTGTATGCTCCGTCTATTTTACCAATGTTCATTTCTCTTTCCACTTCTGAACACTTTTCTTTATTCCACTCTTCTTTCGCTGGTTTGCACTTCCTGTTTATAGTATTTCTTAATTGTTGATAGTTCCTTTTACTTTCTTCATTACTAGCATTCTTATATTTTCTACGTTCATCCATCAGCTGCAATATATCATCTGAAACCCAAGGTTTTCTACCAGTTCTCTCTGTTCCGCCTAAGTTCACTTCTGCTGATTTAAGAATTTCCTTTTTAACATTCTCCCATTCTTCTTCTACATTTTCTACCTTATCTTTTTTACTCAGAACTCTTGTGATGTCCTTCTCAAAAATCTTCTTTATTTTCTCTTCCTCAAGCTTCTCTAAATTCCACCGATTCATCTGACACCTTTTCTTCAGGCTTTTAAACCCCAATCTACATTTCATTATCACTAAATTATGGTCGCTATCAAAGTCTGCTCCAGGGTAAGTTTTGCAGTCAACGAGTTGATTTCTAAATCTTTGCTTAACCATGATATAATCTATCTGATACCTTGCAGTATTGCCTGGCTTTTTCCATGTGTATATTCTTCTATTATGATTTTTAAACTGAGTGTAGGCAATTACTATATTATACTTCGTGCAAAACTCTATAAGTCGGTCCCCTCTTTTATTCCTTTTGCCCAGCCCGTATTCACCCACTATATTTCCTTCCTTGCCTTTTCCAATACTTGCATTCCAATCTCCAACTATTATTAAATTTTCATTTCCTTTTATGTGTTTAACTGCTTCATCAATTTCTTCGTATACACACTTACCTCATTATCATGATGGGTGCTTGTAAGCATATAGACGTTAACAATTGTTGTTGGTTTAGGTTTTGATTTTATCCTTATTACAATGATTCTATCACTATGCATTTTGAAATACTCTCTTTGTATCTTGAAAACTAGTTTTATATCGCTAATAATATTATATTTAGGTGAAAAAATATGCAAGTATAGTATATTTATTTATGTAACAGAAACAGGCTAATCCCCAATAACAGTTACTGATGGGTAACTAAAATTTGTAGAATGTGAAAAATACCTTCCCATGATGTCAAACCCGGAACCTTCAGATTAAAGGTAGAAACACCAACACTCCACCACAGAGACCAGCATAATAAATATTTAACAATAATGACAAGGTTTCCATAAAATACTTCAAAATAAAACAAAATCATTATGTTTATTTTTAATCTTCTCACTATCAATTCAGTGAGTTTAAAATTCTCATTTTTGTAATTTGGACCCTGTAAATGAATTTTAACAAAAAAAGTTTTGATTCTTTAATGAAGAATTTTCTTTTAGTTTTTAAAATATGCATTGAACTTTTAAAATGACCTTGTAATTTTTTTTAATTTCATATATGGACACTGCATAAAATGATGATTCTTGTCAGTGAAAATTTGTCTTTACATGATGAAATTACAAGTTGTTTTTTTTTTTGTAAAATCAAATTTTGGTGTTCTTTAGACACTTCTGCGCTTTTGAATACACAGGACACAGGTATTAAAAAAATTACCTATTAATAAATCATGATTTTCAGTGGTTTTTAACTTGTTTAATGCACATTATATTGAAGCATGAGCAGCTAGCTTTTCTTATCATAGATAAACGAATCAATCTCAATCTATAAGCTGTTGATTTTTTTTGTACATATTTTCTACTCACATATTTTTTAATTGTTATTTAATTTTTCTTTTCTTTTTATTTAGGTTCTGAATGTTACTATTGTTGATCATCATACTGCTTCTGAATCATTCATGAAGCATTATGAAAATGAGCAGAGATTAAGACGTGGCTGCCCGGCAGATTGGGTTTGGATTGTACCTCCTATATCTGGATCAGTTACACCTGTTTTCCATCAGGAAATGGCAGTGTATACGTTATTTCCAATGTATGATTACCAGGTAATACCATGATAAAATATATTTTTATACATTTTGTTTTTGGATATATTTTCTTATTATATTCAGAAAATTTTATCTTTAAATTATTAAAAAATAAAAATGCATCCAATTTACAGGTATTTGCTTTTCTAAAGGCTTTAAGAAGTATTTATGTAAGTTCTGCATAATTATTGCTCCTGCATTGGAGTTTATTAATGACATACTACTTAAGATTTATAAACCACCCTCTAATGACTGCTGTTAACATCAGCACAATAATATAAATATTGTTGGATATTGTTAGAAAGTTACTTATCAGTGTAACAAGTAGGATTTACTTGTCATGGATTACTTTATGGAAACAGTAGCTATAGGATTAATAATAGCTTACGCAAAAACCTGTTGATAACAATATACTAATTACTATATCTTATCTTTACTTGTTCTTGATGATCATTTCTTCAGTAGTCTGTGATAAAAATATCAGTTTTATGGCTCAGATATTATGAATAAATATAGATAATCTTTTATTCTGATCTGTACGTAATAATGCATTATCTAAATGAGATTAGGAATGAGTAGATATGCTGCTACTCCATAACAAAAAAAGGAACTGCTACAGTATTTTTGGATGAGTCAAGGGAAAGCATGGTAAAAATTTGACCAGAATAGCATTAAAAAATTCACAATTAACTATAAAATGGAAAGCAAATGTGATTAATATCCATATTATTTATTTAAAATACACACTTATGAAATAATATTAAAGTAAATGCATGAAGCTACCAAGCATAAAAAAATAAGTATAAAATAATTCACAATTCAATAGGCACTTATGAAAATTATTTGATCACATATTTATGCACACATTAAATAGATATGCAGAAAATTCAGGGGTTATTTTTTAATTTTTTAATTGGTACTACTTAAAAAAAATCATTGTTCGAGTAATATTTTTTTCTGTAAAAGAAAACCTTTTTCTTGTATTTTAAATAAATTGGTGGGAAGAATTTTTAAATGGTTCAGTAGTTTATTAAAAATGATAACAAAAGCATAATAATGACTTTTCTTTAAGCCAAAATATTGTGTTGAATTACATGAAAAGAGTTCTGATGTCTGATTTTGTAGACAATTTTTTTAAGAAAAAGTGACTATTCTTTTTAGTAAAAGGGTCCCTAGATATAAACAGTAGAATAACTTAACATTTTTAATTCTCTAAATGTGTCTATATTATTCATACTTTTGAGCACCAAACAATGAGATCTTATAGCCTATTTTTGTATCTTGAAAACTCATTCAAGAGCTCATTATCAAACTTGATAAGGAAGCTATAAGAGCTGACATTATATTTTAAATGGAAATATAAGTAGACATAATAGATATTTAACAATGTCAAGCTTAGTGTGTTAAGACACTTCAAATCAAAACAGTTTGATTTTGTTGCAAATGTAATCAATTTGAATCACCTCACATAGAATTTCTCATCTATTAACATCTAGAAATTTTGCTTTATGGGTATCATAAAGCTGTCGTTATCATTAATGGAAATTCTATCTACAGGGGATGGAAGTGATCATTGTGGAATTAAGTAAAGAGTATTTTTTTGCATTAAAAGTTTAAATTCCAATTTCATACTTACCAACATACATTTTATAAATATTGTTTTTCAGTGTAATATAATAATATGTTAATTGCATTATATAGTAATAATTATAATATACTGAAAAATATTTTTTCAGTAATTAAATAAAATAAATTAACAGATAAATAATTTGTTTTAACATTTTACTATAATTAATTTGATTTTTTAGGAACCTGCATGGAAGTGTCATGTTTGGAAAAAAGGGCGGGAAGGAACAAAAACTGGAAAGAAACCTCGCAGGAAATTTCATTTTAAACAAATTGCCAGGTTAGATTCCTATTAAACTTTTAATAATTAGCCAGATAATTTTTAGTAGCTATGATGTGTGCTGATAAATACTATGATTCATGCATTTATTTGCTTGTTTGTAGCTATTGAAAAAAGAAAACAAATTTTGACATTTTCTGGAAAAAGGATAAAATTGAAGTTCGAGCTGTTATAAAAGTATTTTGTTTTAAAAGGTTTGACCCTGACTGACATACAAAAAAATTATATTTCACTTTAAAGAGATTCTTCTTCATTTTCAACAGTAAAAAAGAACTGTTGAATTTAAATGTGGTCATACATCTGTTCAAGATTATGAACGCTCTGGATGCCGAGTAATTCAACACCTACAACTGATGAGATCATCACAAACACCCACAACACCTTATTAAATGAACGCTGATTGAAGGTATGCATGGTGACATTGGAAATATCCCAATAGGCTGTGTCCACTACATTTTACATGATGTTTGAGTATGAAAAAACTTTCTGCTCAATAAGTGCCAAATTTACTAACAACTGACTAAACCCGTATTCGACTGAAACTTCTTAAGGCATTTAGACCTATCTAAACGTGATTTTCTTTGACTTTGAAATACTTTATAATAAATTTTATAATATTAGATGAAACATGGATGGATTCACCCTTATATACTAGAGACTAAACAGAAGTCCAAACAGTGGGTGGAAGGAGGTGAAAGTGTGCCGAAGTAAGCAAAAGTAGTTCCATCGTGGGTAAAGTTATGGTTGTGGTTTTTTGGGGATTCTCATGGTATGGTGCTCATAAACTACCTGAAAAAAAGGCAGGACCATTACAGAAAAGTATTACATTTCACTGTTGGACTGATTGAAGAGTGCTATCCAGATTAAACATCCACATTTGGCCAAAATGAAAGTGTTCTTTTACCTACACAACATATGTCTTTAGGTTGTTGGTGCAAAATTCCATGACCTATATTTTGAAGTGCTTTCACATATACCATATCTGGCTACCAGCTATCATTTCCTCTTTTAGAATCTGAAGAAATGGCTTGCTGGGTGAAAAATGATGAGGTCAAAGCTTAGTCAGCATCTTATTTTACAAAGTTGAACAAATCACATTATAATGAGTGTATTAAAATTTTTTGGTACTAAATATATTGAATTGCAAGATGGCTACATTAAACATTTTTTTTTTTTAATCTTTTGTTTTCTTTGTCAGGCCAAGAACTTTCTGAACAGCTCTCACAGTGTATTTAATATACATAACTCAGTGTCAAGTTAACATCAATAAGATTTCATAATATTTGTTTTAATTTTCAGACTTGTTTTGGTTTTTTTTAATTTCTAGGAACTTATTAAAAAAAATAATAAACATTATATCAATAATCCTTAATGAAATACTGTGCTTAAACATCTATGATTTATTTTACAACCCATGGCTTAGAACTGTTGTAAAAATAGCTGTGAATTATTATTATAAATGCATTCCTAATTAATTAATTAATGGTTTTTTTTGTTTTATTTCAGAGCTGTCAAGTTCACTTCAAAATTATTTGGTAGTGCCTTGTCTCGACGTATAAAAGCCACTATTCTGTATGCAACAGAAACTGGCAAATCTGAAATGTATGCAAAAAAATTAGGTGATATTTTTAGTCATGCATTTCATTCACAAGTAAGTGATCATTTTTTATATTTAAAAATATAATAATAGTAAATAAATAAAAACTAATTTGATCATTTTGCTGTGACATTTAAACTTTGTAAATGTCTTAAAAAATGTTATGTTATTATTAAAGATATTTGTTTATCTTTTCTCTCAAATGTCATTTCATTTGAAGTGCACTTATTGTTATCTGTTTATTGGAAGAAGAGTTTTTTGTAGATAATCCATGGGACTGAACGGAATAATGCCTATCAGATGAAGTATTTTTGGTCTGGGCTAGTTATTCTACTGTTTGGTCAAAATTGTTTAATGCCGTTTTCAAGATTTCCAAAACAGATAAATATATAAAAATTTGGTATATTTAACAAAATTGATAATATATAGATGTAAATTTAATAAAAATATTACTTGTAAATCTTTTTATTGAATAATTAACATAGAAAAAATATACAGAAAACTTTAACAAAACATAACTTTTTTAAATTGTCTTATTATCAAACAGCTAACAGTAATTTCATCATGCAGCAACATCTATTAAGTATATCAGACTATTTTAGCAGTATTTTTATTAAAACTAATCAATTTTTTTGTTGAGACTATATTTAATTTTGAATTATGTGATTCGGAGTAACAATACCGTTGTTCATATTAATAGGAAAGCTTGAATGTCAAGCTTTGTGGATTTGTAACCTTTTTTTAATAGATCTATATCATTAGCTTTTGTTTTTAATAAATATTTCAGAAAATTAAAAAAAAATGTGGTACTTTGATTAATTTTTATTTAATGGAACTAAGAAGATTATGTTTAAAAATTACTCGGAAATTGTATAATACTTTGCTAGTTTGTGTTACACAATTTCATTACTGATACCATTTGTGATATGCCAGACATTGAAGTGATATTCTGTTTCTATCTAGATTTACTAAACTATTCTTAGCATGATCATAGTCACAGTTTCCACCATCATTTATCACAAGTTATCAGAACTACAAACTTTAATGGAGTAAACAATTTCTTTGTATGGCCACTGAAAAAAATTCAATATTATGTGATTTAACCATATGACTCCTTCTGGCAAAGGGAGTACATTGCACCCTTCAATAATTGGTGTCCCATCAGCTGCACTTCTGCAAGCCTGAAAGGCACTAGCACCAAAAGTGTTTCAGTGGATGGACTGAAGGGAAATTGTGCTGGGAAAAAATTGTAAATACATTGTTAGTCTCCCTTGGATTACCCAAGTAATGATATTTACAAAATTGATCTCTACAGATTTAAATCAATCCACAATTCTGGCCACAAACAAAACAAATATATAACTGCCATTAAATAAACAAATACCCTCCAATAATACAATAATAAGAACGACCCAGCTACAAGGGATTGATATCCAGGCTCTGTAATGAATAGGAGGATTTGTATCTTCCAATATCCTTCCATTCCGTTCTGATCTAACCTCATGTTGACTAGAAAATAGGTCCTCTATCAATCTTTCCATTAAGAAACTTTTCATTAAGGATATTTCTAGCTTTAAAGCTTAAATATGGGGTGCTCTGTGCTTTTGATATATACCAGATGTGATATCAGTCAAACATCTGATGAAATTTACTTCATAAATTTCATCAGTTTATGAGTAAGTAAACAATTAAAAATGTTTAGGTATTAAAAATTGTTTTCTCTGCAAAGTAAAATGGCTACATAGAGTTTCTACAATTAAATCCACATCAAATTTGAATTCCAGAGAATCTCATAGAAATTCATCAAGCTTTTTCATTTATTCTGAACCTAAATGTAACAGTATGCTGACTCACCCAAAAATTAACATAAGTTACCTCATGACAGTAACATGTTTTAAGATATTTTTGTTATTGTCTACCTTCCCTAGAATAATATTTGAAAATATTATCTATATTTGGGATGATCATCCAGTTTGAATTCATGTTTTACTTGAAGTTTGTATGCATCCAATTATAACCTTTACCGTATAAAATATGAACAATGGATTTAGGAATACTAAGCTTTCAAACTACACAACATATTAACATTTAAGTTGGGGCTACTTTTCAATACTTTTTCTAAACTTATGTGAACAATGACAACAGTCACAGTGAACATTGACTTATATTAAATGACCATAAGACACAGTGTGTTTTATATACACAACATGTTGCTATCAAACTGGCAAAATTATATCTGAAATGTGTAAATTTTCAGCTGGAAATGATAGGTAATATACATTGGCTAATAATCATAAACAGTCAATGTTATTTAAAAATACAAATAGAATAAAACAATATTAAAAGAACTCTTAAATTTGATACTGAATGTAAATTTATTACTTTGAAAGGCAACTTACTTAATTTTATGTATACGAGGTGCGACAATAAAGTAATGAGACTGATTTTTCTTTGCAAGGTGTGGCAACCCTGCAGCTTGCGTAGGCACAGCATCTTTGACCTTGGTCTATAAGCTACTTCTAGTCCAAGCGACACATTGATGCAACTGCTCAGTCGTGAGTTGTGCTGTAATAAGTGAACACGTGTTTGTGTCTCTCGTCACAGAAATGAAACCGCAAAATATTGCACAACGGTACGCCAATTCTTTTTGTGTTAAATCGGGTGAAAACGTGATAAGCTTCAGAAGGCTTTTGGAGAGGAGGTTATGTCAAGAGCTCAAGTTTTCCGGTGGCATAAAATTTTTAGTGAAGGCAGAACGAATGTTGAAGATGAAGACCGCTGTGGATGACCATCAACCTCACGGACAGATGTCAACTTGACCAGGGTGCGTGAAATCGTACGATCTGATCGAAGATTATCTGTGAAAATGATTGCAGAAGAACTCAACATCGATCGAGAAACGGTTCGTCTAATATTAACTGAAGATCTTGGTATGAGAAAGTTTGTGCAAAAATGGTCCCCAAAAATCTCACACAACAACAGCGAGAAACACGGAAAAATGTGGCAGCCGATCTGTTAGAGCAAACGGAAATCAATCCAAATTTGTTGAGCCGTGTTATCACTGGTGATGAAGGTTGGTTTTTTCAATATGATCCAGAGACAAAACGCCAAAGTTCGCGATGGTGCTCAAAGGGATCACCCAGACCAAAAAAAGCTCGCATGTCAGTCAAAAGTGAAATAATGCATGCTTGTGTGTTTCTTCGATTCCAAGGGAATTGTTCTTAAAGAGTGGGTGCCTCCTGGACAAACAGTTAACCAATATTTCTACAAAGAAATTTTAGAAAGACTTCGTAAACGAGTTCTTCGTGTCCGTGCCAACATTGCTGATAATTGGATTCTGCATCACGATAATGCCTCATCCCATACTGCTCTGTCAGTACAGCAATTTTTAACCTCAAAACAAATTTCAGTACTACCACAGCCACCTTATTCACCAGATATCGTTCCGTGCGACTTTTTTCTATTTCCAAGAGTCAAAATGGTGGTCAAGGGACACCATTTCCAAACAACACAAGATATCCAAAAAGCTGTGACGAGAGTCTTGGAGGATATTTGGAAATATCTGGAAGATGAGTTCCAGAAATGTTACCATCAATGGCAGAAGCGCTGGAATAAGTATGTGCAATCAGAGGGGAGCTACTTTGAAGGAGACAACACTAAACATGGCTAAACCGGTAAGCAACATTTTTTTCACATCAGTCTCATTACTTTATTGTCACACCTTGTATACTTAATTTTATGACCATTAAAAGATTAAATTTTAGATAGCAAAGTTCTTAGACATTAGATTCCAATTTTATTTTCTTGTTTGTCTTAGGTACTCTGCATGGAAGATTATGATATGAACAGTATTGAACATGAAGCACTTTTGTTAGTCGTTGCTTCAACATTTGGAAATGGTGATCCTCCTGAGAATGGCCAGGTATATAATAATGATTTGAAAATTATTTTATCTATAAATAATTTACTCCTAAGTAAAGGATTTTTGTAAAATCCCTGGAGAATACATGCACTCATATACAACTTACAGAAACAAATATCGTAACTATATAAATATAAAATATCAATTATATCAATCATAATACAAAGCTGACATATCAGTATGTTTTATATAATATGAAAAAAAAAACATAAAATGAACATTAAGATCAATGTATACATTACTTCATGTGCTTGAAATACCTGCTGTTTTGGTGGAATTAGGTTGTCACCTGCTAAAATACTTCTCTATATGTCTGCTGCTATGTTCTTGTAGATTTTTATTCTTATAGAAGTTAATAAGTTCCAATAATGAAATCCTAATACTTTAGGAACATCTTAATATTCAATATTCTTTCATTTTCTCCACAGAAAAAGATGTAGTGAGAATAAGTTTGATGAATAGAGTAGACACAAATATATAGAAATATGAAATATATTTTCCTGAAAGAAGCCTTGAATAAGTCATTTTAGATATATTATATTGTTCTATATTTGTGGAATCAATTATATATTTCCTTCTCCTCCAGAATGAACATAAATATTGCTCCAAATGTTGGAGTCAATAGCACTTTGATGTGAAATATTGGACTCACAATATAATGTTAGAGAACAGCACACCAAATGTGTACCTTCTGTGAGTGTAACAGAAGCTCATGCACTGGATGAGATTTCTCAGTAGTCCATATTATATACTTATTAATGTATTCATTTAAATGAAACTGTCCTTGTACCATAAAGAATGTACTTTTTGACCTGTTGTTCATATTACTTTGTGTGAATTGCTAAAACCACTGACTGTATTGAAGACACTTTTCATTTTTCAAAAGGGTTTAAGCTGTTATACTATCTATATCCAATACGATTGCAATTTTCATTGCTTTGTTGTCTCATCAACAGTCTGATATGCTGCTCCCACTTGCATCTTTGGTATATTTACAAACTTCTGCACCGAATGATACAACAGTATATATGAACATAATAAATGGTGGTTCACATTTTCAACTTGTTATATATATTACTGATGTTCACCCATTATCTGATGAATGCTTCTGAGTTTATCATTACTTTAGAACTGTTTCTTAAACTATACTAATATTCAACGCAGATGCCTCAAGGCAGACAGTATATTCTCATGGTAATAGAATTCTAGAAGTTCTCAATATACCATTTCTAGGATTTCCCTTTCCTCTAAGTAATTGATAATTGAGATTTATAGAAGTTTGCTCTAAAAGATCAATACCATACTTGATTAAACTTATTACCAACTGACTATTCATTAATAAATTAGTTTGTTCTATTGAACAGATCTTAAACTTATGCCCTAAGATCAAGTAGATGTAACTAATTAAAATTTACATTATGAAAATATTTGTATGTATCTAAAGTATCCGCTTGTGGTATACTTAGAGTCTGGTAAAAACATCACATCTTTATGTATAATATATGTCTGGTAAAAACATATATTTATACATTAAAAACGTGTACATGATATGATGTGAAGAGAAGTATTTGCCATATGATAAAATTTTGTATTTATTAGATTGTAAATTGCTACTGATAACAATTATCATTAGTTTAGATTTTGTCTGGTTAATATATCAATAATTAATTGTTAATATATGCTTTTGAATAAAAAAAATAAATTGGCCATTACTTTATAACTTTTGGTGTAATGACCTTTACTAAATAACTGGTTATTGGTGTGAGTGACTGATTTGACCAACCTTTATTCTAACTACTTTTATATAAAAAAATCTGAGGAACCCAAGGATTTTTTAATTTTTGAGGGTTAATCTGATTAAGGATTTATCTAAAGGAAAGGGTGATAGATGTTACTTTCAAGATCTGTCTCGATTGCAGACCCCACAAAAAGGCAGCGCACTTCAAGAGACAATGATTAAGCCTGGCGATGTTGTTCGGGATGTTTCTGAGTTCATGGGTAAGGACCCAGTTGTTGTTCAGAAGAGCCGTTACAGAATTTATTATGACTCTAATGATGTTGACCGTAATTCACTGACTGTAACATTACCGACAATTAAGAAAGTTCTGGAAAACTCAAAATTTCCAATATTTGTTCTACCAGTAGGAGGTATTAATACCTCAATCAGGAAAATGTTAATCCACTTGCTGTGTGATTGTGAAGAGATGGTCAAAATAGCCTACTAAATGTTTAGACTATGGTAATGAAGAACATCGCATGGGAGGCACAGCATATAAAAAACCTTGTAATGATTAAGCTGATGTTAATCAATGCAAACAGAAGTTCTCTCTCCCACGACCTGGTGGGAGAGATTGCGAAGAAGTAAAGAGTCAATGTTCTTGTTACAAAACGAGCCTAACCGGATTTTCGCAGCTAGAAATAGTTTGAGTATAGATAGAAAGGGTAATGTAGTGATACAAATCGTCAGTCACAGACACAGTTGGCAGCTTATAGACAGGGAGAGTGGAGTAGTGGCAATTGAATTGGCAAGTATTGTACTGGTGAGTGCTTATACTTCACCTAATTGCAAACTGCATGACTGTGAGAGTTTTGTGGGTAGGCTGCAACATATTATTATCAGATCAACCAAAAAAGTAATACTAATGGGTGATTTCAACTGTAAATCCATCGAGAGAGGAAGCCCATACACTAACCAGAGAGGAAATCTCCTGACCAAGATGATGCACTCGTTAAGCTTATACTGTATCAATGATGACACCCCAACTTATGAGGAGAGAGGCTATAGTTCTGTACTGGACCTCACTATACTGGATTGCAGTATACTGGAATCAAGTTCTGTGAACATGGAGAGTGTTAGACGATGAAACAGGCAGTGATCATTTGGTGACACTACTTGAGATCCATGATCCTACTTTTCTTGTGAGGGTTCATCAGACACCTGTAGACTTTCTAATGGTCAGTCGGATTTGGTGACGACAAAGGTAGTCACTAAGGTTAGAGAAGCCCACGCCCAAGATACTCTGACCCTATTATGCAGGAGATCACCACTCTTCTGCCTGGGTGAATGGAGTATAAAGCTGCATACTGGTGGATGTCACGGATAGCTCAACTTCGAAGAGAGCTCCAGTGTTATATAAGATTAAAACAACGTCTTCGTCATAACTCTTGGAAGGAGTACAAGTTTGCTGCACTACAGTATACAGAGCATATTGGTTTGCTTGGTATTTCTCCCACCACCAACCCATTTGGTCACCCTAAAGCATAAGACTGAATGTCTGTGCCACAAATGGCTACTGAGCCTCAAACAGTTTAGCAACCAGTATCCTAACATAGCTCCTAGAGCTTACCTAACAAAGCGTGGTGCGATACACCATCGGCTTATGGGTCCCAACCGCTCTCTTGTCATATATTTGCTAAAATGGGTAGGCGCACCCCGTCAACTACTAAAAATATATATGACATCCATAATAAAATTTATTTCGTCAAAGACAGCGATTCGCTGCCGCGCCTAGGTCGCTGAATGCCAGCTAGTACCTGTCCACCATTTTATACCACTTGGAGCCATAATAATTGGCTGGTGATCAGCCATACTAATGGTTAGCTTTCCCTTAAGCAAAGTACGGATGCCAGTTGAACAAAGCAACCGCATCTAGAAACTCCCATACGGTCCGACAATGCGGCTCTCGCCACATTGACTCGCCGCTTGTGAGTAGCCAGTTTTTTTGGTTGGTGAGCACCGGGGCATCTGTTGCCCTTAAAAACGAGCTCGAAGCATACCATTCCTCCAAATCCAGGGTAAGTTATACAAGGATCTTCCCTTAATCGTGGTGTCCCATTCCAGCTGCCGTACTTCCATCGCGAGGCTCTGCAGCCTCTTCTGCAGGTGGGAGTTGGGCAACTGAACAAAATTTAGATCCGGAACATTGTGATCGCCGTTCCGCTCCGGTACTGGCCAGCCTCAGTTGTTTTAAAAACACCAGTGCATACAATTAAGGCTCTGCGCTGGGCACTCCTTAAATTTTGAAGAAGTGCTCTATTCATATCCAACCTATGCGCCCAAACGAGCGCCGCATAAGAGATCATGCTTTTGAAGACACCTCGGTACACCATGTACATTTGACGGCCCGACAACCCATAATCTTTCCAAGCAATCCTTCTAAGTTTGTGCATCACTGAGACGGCGTCCGCCGCTACTTGCCTAATGTGGTTCCCGCTAAACGGCAACTTTTCATCAAACAAAACACCTAGGTACTTATGAACTCTAATTTGGCTGATTACACAGCTTTTATATTTAATATAGGGTTACGACTGTACGATAATTTGTGTGCGCCCTTGAGGAACATAGACTTCATCTTGCACAGAAATCTTTAAATTTTGAATGTCACTCCAGCCCTCTGCGGTTGACAAGGTCGCTTGCGCCTAGTCTTCTAGCTGTGATCGTGAATTACAACGAACTAAAAGGAGACAGTCATCTGCGAAATCCTGCGCCGTGATCCCTTCTGGAAATGCCAGTCCCAGAAATCCGTCGAATACCAGGTTCCACAACAGGGGACCGAGAACGGAACCCTGCGGGTTTCCCCTGGTAACGGATTTTTCCACAACTAGGTGAGCACCCTTAAACAGAGCCGTACTATTAGTCAAATAGTCACTACCACGGCCTCCAGGGCTACAGGAACATTGCGGCATTCCAACTCAGAGAGGACAGAACTCCAACACAAGGAAGGAACTGCTGCCTGTATGTCTATAAAAATTGCCAAACCATATTTACAGTCAGCGCTTTCCACCTCTGCAAGAGCATTAAGATGCAATTGTCGGTGCCAACCCCCTTTCGGATTTATACAGAGCATAGAAAGATGAACTATGAGATAAAGAGGACCATAAAACTAAAACATGCGGACTTGAACCATGACCCCTGGGGGCAGATGTTTCAGATAGTTACCAAATGGTTCGGGAGGCGCTTACCTGTCCTGATGCATGAGAGAACCAGGGATGAAGTGGTTCGACTTTTTCCATGTGGCAAGAGGATGCTTTCAAGCCCTTGTGATTTTGAGAAGAGACGTTTTACATTAGCTGAGGTCACTACAGCTGTCAATAAACTAGGTGAGAAGCGAAGCCCAGTTCCAGACGGCATACCGGCCTGCTTGGTACTTCTACGTAAGCCCAGAAGTGAAGATCTGGCTGTTAGCTATCATCCTCTGTGCCTATTGAATAACATGGGTAAAGCTGTGGAACGTATGCTGGCAAATCACATCATTGAAGAACTGAATAGCGGTGTTGGTTTTTGGTTTAAATGACAATCAATACGGTTTTTGGAAAGGCCACCCAGGCAGTTACTAGAGTATTGGACTGGGCAGACCCTAATATGTACAGACCATGACACGGTCTCTGAGGGGGGACGGGAACGACGTAGTCAGGCCTGGTTTACCCCACTTCAGGGATTTGAGGCGGGTGTTAAAATAAAAGATCCAACCGAGGATCTGACCTGCCATGCCAGACTTACTGCCAGTAGGTGAAGAGGCCCCCTTCCTTACCCCCTTAGAGTTAAAGAACACTCCCCGCTGGGCTGAGCTTTACTTAACTGTATGTCCGGCCCAGCGTAATAGGGATAATAGGGAAAAGAAGAAAAAATTTACTTAATATTATTTCATTTAACATAAATTTAATTCTATTATATTTTTAATATTATTCATTCAATTGATTTAAATCATTCAGTTCAAACCCAGCTCACACAGTGATAGACACTCACAGTTCACAGATCATTAATTCAATTCGTTAAAGTTTATACTTCAACCAGCAAATCTCCACTGCTACATACATATATGTGTTTTTTTTAGATGAAATATATCTAAAACCCTTCTCAGTTATGCCAAGAAAATTGGGTAAAAATTTGGTTGCAATTGATCGAGTAGTTTTTTGTTTATCCTGAACAAACAAAAACCCTCTTTCTCTTTATATAACAGTATAGATTAACTTACCATACACCACAGAGCAGATTATATTGCAAACAATACCAGTAAAAACACTTTAGTGAAGCATTTTTTTTTTTCAGGCATTTGCCCAGAATTTATATGCCATAAAGCTGGATGATGCAGGAATAATAAATGGTCATCCACCCCTCAGGTATGCATTATTTTTTATAGTCTGTTATATTAAAAAAACTCTGCTGAGAGACTAATTAATTAAAAAAATTTGTTATTAATTTAGATAATGATTTCAATAACATTGTTGCTCGTTTGGCAGTAACAAATTAAAAATATTAAATTTTTATAATATTGGTTTTTTTCTAATGCACGTATATTGTATATATATATATATATTTTTTTTTTAAAGTTGTGTTTATGGTGATAATTCAGGTTTTGATCTACTTTGAAAACAACTATTTTGTGTTATTAGTCACTTTATAAATTATATTAACTTTCTATATTCAAATAAACCCTTGGTTTCTAATATTTCTTTCTGTTGTTATGATTACATGTTAAATAATAAAGAAAATCACAGAAAATTGCTGGTTCAGTTAATCCATTTTAAAATTATTAATTTTAGAGATTTCATTTTATTAAATAATATAAATTGTTAATTAATGTCATCCATAAATGTTTAAGATAATTGCTGATAGTTTGATTTGATTATTTTCCAACTTAATCATTATTGCATTGTTTATACAAGAGTTATTTAATGAAAAAAATAGTTTGGATCATAATTGAGTTGTTATATTACAATATTCGAGTACTGATTGTCCATATTATTTGTCCAGGAATTATCCTGCTATTAACAAGGAAGGAACAGTGGAATTTAGAGTATTACCTTGAAATGTAATAATCCTTTACATGTACAATTACTTTATCATACACCTTACTTTTTTTATAAGGTGAACAGTATCATCCAACCCATTGGCTTCTTAAACATCATGAGATAATAATAAGAATAGGCAAGTAATAATTAACCAAAAAGGTTTTTATATCCCATTACAGTCAGACATAAAGAGCAGTAGTTTGATATCCTTTTATAGGTCTTTAAAATGTAGATTATTATGATAGTTTATAATTATCAGAGACAAGTGATTTAAATTTAATTAATTTTTATTATTTATTCATTTATTTTAAGAATGTTTTTTTTTAATTTGAAAAACATTCATTTTCACTCAGACTTTCAATGAAGTACACTAGTAACTGTTAAATGTCACTCCAGTTTCTATTACTTCATTGAGCATGTTAGTTCAGTTCAGTCTACAAATCTTTGTTCCTTATTGTCATTCAGTATTACATCATTAAAATACTGTAAAAAAAAAGATACATGGCATTGCTTAAGAATAATTTCAAATACTGGTGTTTATAGTCATGTAACCTACATGTAAAACAAACTATATTTATTTAATGATAAGAGTAATTTAATTTTAAACCTAGGGAACTAAGCAGATTAGGTTTTTAATTTTTTTCAACTTATATACTAAATAAATTTTCAAAATATTCGCCTCCTTGAGAGCACTAATGCAGTCATGAATTCGTTTCTTCATATTCAATGCATCTTTCCTTTGAGTTGTACTGATGTTAGAGATGCTGTCTTTTGAGATATTTTCTTTCAATTGATCCAAAGTATATTTGTTGTTTTTGTAAAAGTATCTTTCAAATGAATCCACAAATAAAAATTTGGTAGTGAAAAATCCAAGGGATATGGAGGGTTGTGAAATTACGTGATCATCCAAAAATTCATGCAAGAATTCCATAGTTGAATACAGCACTCTTGTGTGCATTCCATAGTGTGGAATGTAGCATAATCTTGCTGTAATCTTCAGTTTCATGTAAGACTATGAAGTTTTTAATAATATCTAAATAAGGTTCTATAGTTAATATTTATGAAAAAAATTTGTCTAACCATTCTTATTCCCAAAATTGTGCGCCAAACATGAACTTTTTAAGAATGCAATAGTCTTTCATGATAAATGTGAGAATTCTCAGAACTAAATCATACCATACTTTTAACTAATTATATACGCAGGAAGATGAACCCTTGCTTCATCTTAATAAAAGCATTGTACAAAACAGGCACATCACTTCAAATGAAACACTTAAACTACCTACAGTATTGAACTCGTCTGTTAAAGTCATGTTCTGAGAGTTCTTGCTCTACATTTCCTGTTTCATGAAATGTAGACACTAAACAAAAATAATAACTCTATTTGATATTGCACTATAAGGATAATTATCCATAAAAATATTCTGGGCTTATGAATAAGGTTGTATACTGATACAGATATAGGGACAATGAGTCATGTGATATTTGCATTTTGGTCTTATCTAGCACAGTCTCAGCAAAATACCTGCCTTATCAGAAATCCTGGAACAACATACTTACAAGCATAGGATAGGCATCTGTTTTGGGTTGTATAATTATATGAATATTCTGATACACATCCTGGGGTTTCTCTGAACCTCTCAAGAAAAGATATTTCGGACAACTTGGCACGTATAGGTTACCTTAAAGTATAAATGATATTAATGTACATAATTTGATCTTATGAAAAATTCAAACAATTTGATGATAGTTTATGATTAATAATTACAAAAATTAAAGATAAAGACCTTAAAAAACAACTTTAAAATGTTCAGAATGTAATTATTTTATGTTAGATATTAAAATAAAAAAAGAGATTTTAATATGTTAACCTGAGCCCACTGCAGTAATTTTATTACTATTTGAATGGAAGTTTTTCTTTAAGAAAAAAAAGAAAATTTTTCATGTCATTTAAAATGAAGTACTTAATGTACATTCCTCAAAATTTACAATTGTAAATTTTACAATAATTTTATGTTTCTTTTTGTCTTATTATTTCCCCTCCACAATAATTATTATATTTGATTAAAAACTATTGTGGTGTTTATTTATCTAATTTAAAGAAATGTATTTTTATTCTATACTTAAATATGTGTATGTTAAACTTTATATTAACAATTATAATTTGTTTATTAACAATTTGCTTTTGTTTATTACTTTAATTAATAAGTTGTTATTCTTAATCTTATTAACTTAATGTGGTTGCTTTATTTATAATATATGTTCTTGTAGACTAACTTTTTTCTGAATTTCATACTAATAATGTAACGTTATTCACTGTTTTAATCTAATGTACCTTCTATTGATTCAATTGATAATTACTTAATTAAGGTTTCATTCATGTTTGATAGGAAGTATGTGTGATATCTCTAGCAAACTCTACCATACTCATATTTCTAATAGTTTATTTATTGAAGTATCATTTGTGTGTGAGACCATAATTAATGTTTAAACAATCTGATTATGTTTTATAGTATTTAAGTAGCTAAGAATCAAAACTCACCAAAACTTTTTTTTTGTAATAATTGTTCTTTGTAGTTCATAACACAAGCTACCTAAAATTATGAGTTCATGACATTTCTCATGATAAAAATATTTATGTAAATAGTTTGTTACTTATTTTACTGTATATTTCAGGCAATCGGTCAACCTGCTTTTATCTCTTAATAAGGTAGACCAGGTTTATGCATTTATGTAATGTCGTTATTTTATTTAAATGTTTTCATATTCTGCCAAATCCCTCTTTTGTTTGACAAACTAACACTTAAAAAAAAATTTTTCTTTGTGTTTTCTTAATTTTTTTCTATTTCAAACAAAATTACATGTGTACAACAAAGGTAGCAAACTTGAATTTTCTGTTATAAAAATTACACTGATAAACATAATTTTTGTTTCCTAACATGCGATACATGCCTTTAATATGTTTTTTGATGCTGAAAATGAATATGAACTCAGAATCTTTCTATCACCCACCATTTTTGAAAAACTTTTAAACTTTAATTAAAGGATTTTTTCATTTTCTATCTATAGTTAGCATTTTAAGCTTCTATATTGCATTTTGTTAGCTCATTTTTTATTGTTTAACTTTGTTAACATAATTTGTAAGCTATAAATAAGCAATATTAGACAAAGAATTAAATCATATCATATTACGACATCATATCTAATACTGAAGAGTGAGCCTTCATGAACAAGAATAATCATGTCTGTGCAGGTCAAAACATGTAGCTGAAAACACAGCTGTGTTGTTTGTATTAAGCACTGGATTTAAGAATGAATTAATTTTGTTCAGTCTTATTGCTGTCTTAAGTTTGTTAACAGTGCACTGTCATAATGCCTCAAAATTGTGTTAAATGATGTGGATGCCTTTTGTTATGTATCTGGTGAGTTTACTATAAAATCAAGTAGAAAAAACATTACACCTTTAATTAAAAAAGCATATCATTTGTACTTTCAGTGTAAAATTGGTGATCAGGATAAGACGTGGGCTCCTCATGTAGTATGCACTAATTTTTCTGTATATTTAAGAGGATGGTTGAAAGGTACATGGAAGGCTTTGCCATTTGGTGTACCTATGGTTTGGCATGAACCAAAGGATCATGTAACCGATTGTTACTTTTGTTTAACAAGTGTGTCTGGAATTTCTAAAAAATCTAAACATACTGTAAAATATCCTTCATTTCAATCTGCAATCAGGCCTGTACCTCACAGTGAAATTATTCCAGTTCATGAGCCACCTGTGAATGTATGTTTCAAAAGCAGCGATGAAGAATCAGGCAGTACTGAAGAAGATAACAATGATTTTGATTTTGAATTATCTTCTAATAAGCCACATCTTACATCACAAGATGAATTAAATGACTTGGTTAGGGATTTAAATTTATCAAAAATCAAGTTGAGCTGTTAGGATCAAGACTGCAAGGTTGGAATTAACTTCAAAAAAATACAAAAATTTTGGGCTTTCGAAGCCGATAAAAAGAACGTTCTCAGTACTTAATTGATAAAAATAATGTGGTTTATTGCACAAATATTGATGAACTTATGTTGCACTTAGGACAAGTTCATAAACCTGAGGACTGACGCCTTTTCATGGATTCATCCAAGAATAGTTTAAAAGTGGTTCTACTACACAATGGTAACAAATATTCTTCGATACCAATTGCTTATGGTATAAAAACATAGCTGGAACATATGTGGTGATTTGAAAGTTATAGCTATTTTGTTAGGCATGCAGTAAGACTATACTAAGTACATGTGTCTTCTTTGTGAATGGGACAAATGAGCTAGGGATAAACAGTATGTTACCAGAGTGAAAAAAATAAGACAACTTAACTCCAAATGGGAAAAATATTATTTATGAGCCCTTAGTTGAACCTAAAAAAATATTTTTACCCTCTCTCCATATCAAGCTAGGACTAATGAAAAATTTTGTAAAAGCAATGAAGAAGGATAGTCTGAAGAAGGATGTAAGTGAAGCAAAAATTAAAGAAGGAATATTTGTTGGTCCTCAAGTAAGAGAGTTGGTCAAACATGATGTATTTAACTCAGTGTTAAATAATGTAGAAAGTACAGCTTGGGCTTCATTTAAAGATATTTGCAAAATTTTTCTCGGCAAACAAAAATCTGACAATTACAACGATATTGTTCAACTTCTTACTTCATACAGAGCTGTAGGATGTAGTATGTCTTTGAAAATACATTTCCTCCACTCATATGTGGATTTTTTCCCGGACAACCTCAGAGATGTAAATGACGAACATGGTGAACATTTCCAACAAGACATTTTGGTGATGGAAAGCCACTATAAAGGGAAATGGAATAATTACATGCTAGCCGATTACTGTTGAACATTAATTTGGGATGTGCCTGAGGCTGCTTATAAAAGAAAAGCATCAGTAAAATAATTCTAACACAGGTATGGCCATATAAAATTATAAATTTTACAGATTTTAACTATACTTTCGCTTAATTTTTTTTTTAAGTGTAATTTATTTAAAACTAAGGGTGATAGAAAAATTGTATTTACAGATCTGCAATGTACACAAAAAAGCGATTCAAGAAATGGTATCACATTTAGAGAAACATTAAAAAAATTTTTTTTGTCTATCAGCGTTATTAATGTTTGGTAGCAATGGATTTGGTTAGTGTTGATTCAAGTAATTTTATTTGTTCTTTTCTTTTAAATCATCTCTTAGTAGAATATCTATATTTCAAATATAGATTTATTTTTAAATGTTCCTTATTTTTTGTCTTCTTATTAAAAGAGGACAATATTTTATTGACATCCAAACAATCTCACACTGTTTGGTGGTGGTGGATAGAAGATTACCACCAAATCATTAATTTTTCCAATATACTTTGCATTTGTAACCTCAACCAGCCTTCTGAAATGTTCAGCCTTGTTTGTGCTCATTTTATGACCACTCCAAAAGTAACTAAACCACTTGTAAACTGTTCTAATCGATGGAGCTGGCTCACAGTAATATTTATCCGGCATAGCTTTAGTTTCATGCGTGGTATGTCTTTGAAAGAGTAATGTTTGTTCAGCACATAAAATTCTTTTTTGTCCATTTTTCACAAATCACAATACATGATTGATTCAAATCACTGCCAACAACAGAATTATGAATGTAACTGACTAAAACTTGGTATTTCCTCACAGCGGAGTAGTGGGAAACCAAGGATAACCTTGTAATTTTTCTATAATCATCATCTCTAGATTTTACATGGATTTGGTCAAACAGCCCTAATAAATATTAAATGAAAAAAATATTACCTTAAATTTGTAAAAAATAGTTAAAAAGATTTAGATCAGTCAAAAGAATTCAACATTTTATAATAATTACACATTAATCTTTATTTCAAATAAGTTTAACCTCTTATTTTCATTTTTTTTTTTTGCAAAGTGCATGCACATGTGTGTGTGTGTGTGTGTGTGTGTGTGTGTGTGTGTGTGTGTGTGTGTGTGTGTGCGTGTGTGTGTGTGTGTGTGTGTGTGTGTGTGTGTGTGTGTGTGTGTGTATGTGTGTGTTTGTTTGTTTTTAATATTTATAGTGATATATTTTTCTGTTTATCTGTAAAATTGTATTGAATGTGTAATTGTTTTGAAATTTGATTATATATGTTTTTTATTTCTTCTGTTTCTTTTCATTTTATATTTGGAAGACTATTTTTAGTTGATATTATTGTGAAGTCTTATTCCCTGGACTCTTAATCCCTAAATATTCTTTCCAGCATTTCACTATTTGTATTTATCCAACCAAATAATCTCCATCCTTTTGTATCACAATTGGATATATGATACAGAATTTTAAATATAATAACAATTAGTAACACTATAGTTTGTTCATTTGTCCATGAATAATGCAGCATGGCATCATCAGCATCATTTATTAAAGCAAACAGCCAATCGGAAAATACATTAGAACGTCAGCAATCATTAAGAGGTTCTGTTACAGATACAGATTCATTTGGGCCTCTCAGCAATGTCAGGTAACATAATATAAAAATAAATGTTTTTTCTTTGTTTCTTTTTGGCACTCATCACTCTTTATATATGAATTGGATCTGTCTGGTTGAACAATATTAAAAATCAGTGTTTTTAGCACATTTTGGAAGTTTGAAGTACTTTTTGTATCCCAGGCACAGTTTTGATAAATAAAATCATTGCTTTTGCACAATGTTTTTAAAAATTTATTATTAATTTTTATACAATCATTTTTTAATTAAGTGGTGTATTTTATTCTATTACAATTTTTTATTCTTTTAAACAAAAATATCAATCAGTTTGCTATGCTTTAACAGAAAACTACTGTAAAAGAGAAATTTCACTTTCTTTTTACAAAAAATGAATTTTAAAGAAATTGTTAATTGAATTAATAAAATGATAAAATTTTACTCATGGTAGTTGAAAAATTTGAACTAAACAGAATGAAATATATGACATACAAAGTTTTTAAAACTTTCATGTCATATCACTTTCAATTGCTTTGTGATCATCTTAGGTGAGGATGCTGCTGATCTCACTCTGGTGCCAGCTGATGTTATTGCTAGCATATAGACACTTATTCATAGCATCTAAACTACTCAACCTAATATAAACTATCTGCTTTTTAGAAGTATGATCATAAACTACTAATGGCCCCACATCATTTGAACATCACATTAAAGAAATCAAATCTCTAAGATACCTAATATACATACAGACATACCAGCCACCTTACTGACACAATTCTATAAAAATATAAAACTCAGGAATACGAGGGTAGCTGAAATGTAATGTACAGTC
Organism: Lycorma delicatula; assembly: GCF_047948215.1. NCBI lineage: Eukaryota > Metazoa > Arthropoda > Insecta > Hemiptera > Fulgoridae > Lycorma > Lycorma delicatula. The sequence goes on from NC_134458.1 coordinate 155,784,177, forward strand.
ATTGACAACTCACAAATGAAAAGAGATAATCAAATTAAATATATATGGCATAAAAGTGCATTTTGTTCTCTACAATAAAATACATTTATTTTTCCATGTTTTCACCATTTACAGCTACACATTTCTTCCAACAGTGAACTAGTTATCTCATTCCATTAATTAAGAATAATGGTTGTCTTTCCTTGATCCATGACTTCACTATATCCTTTAATTCATCATCTGTGGTGAAATGAATACCCTTAATATCCTTCTTTAATCGTAGAAAGACGTGAAAATTGCAGGGTGAGTATGGAAGGTATGGAAAAGGTTTAAATTTCAACTCCAAAAGAGTCTCGATGATTACACATGATGTGTGTAGCTGAGCACTATCGTTTTGCAGAATTATTGCCTCCATGGATTGTTGAATATGATATATATATATATATCCTAAGATGTTTCATCACTTGTCTATTGCAGAGAATTTACAATCAAAATGGTTTTGAGAAAGCCAGTGATGTACACAAGCTTGGAATCCCAGAACACTGTCAAGAAAAATTTCTTGCAAAGGATTATATTTTGGATTTTTTTGATGGTGACAAATAACGTCAGTATTCCATCAACAGTTCCATCATCATAAACAGCTTTCAGACAATGATGAATGTCACTAGCAATCACTTATTCCATTGCTAAAAATTCAATCACTGAATGCTGTTTTAGGCGTGCTGACACAGCATGCATACTTGACTCTATAACAGTGGCAACTGACAGAAAATGAGAGGGTGTGGGTCAATGAGTTTTGGAATGTTAGAATTGGAGAGGAATGAAACTACAAAATGGCAATACCTTATATGGCATTTTTTTCTCCCATTGTGTTTCAGAGTTCATTGCATTTCAGTCACCTCTTGTATTAAATAAAAATTCAGAGAAAATAGCTTAGAAATAAAAAAAATCTTAAAGCGGTGTGGCCTACAGAATAAAAATTATCATTAACAAAGAATGCATCACCAAACATTTGAATCATCACTGGAATACATAAACAGATGGTAAAATGAAATTGATGGTAATTAGTTGTGAAAGGTGTAAAAAGTGCCAGAAATGATCTTACTGTTTTAATAATAATGTTGCCAGTGATAATACATATTACTGATTGGTAACTTTTAAGTATTTTCACTATAACCCTATGCTTTTTATTACTTTTTTTATTCAATTTTTTTTAACTAGAGTATATCCAATAACAAAGTTAATATTTATAAAGTCATATGTGCAAAAAGCACCTGCCGCAGATGACTTTTCAGTAAAGCTAACAGTTAGTGTTCTTTCCAACAATTGTACTGGTTTTAAATATTTTAGGAAAACTATTACAATCTTCTAATGGCAAGGAATACTGCAGCTAAATTTTATAAAATCTGAAAAAACACATTTGTAACTAGTCACAAACAGACAAAATGTCAATCGGTTCAATTAATACAGAACTTCTCTTAGCTCTATCAAACTCTTTCAAAAATGAGGTAATAAATGAATTGGTACAATTCAAAAAAGAAAAACTAAGTATATGCTTACAATAATATCAGCTGACTCAAGGACAAATCAGCAGCAATATTTACTGAAGATTGTGGAAAAAATGGTTGAAAGTACTAAATTTTAAGTTTCAAAATCAAAAAACAATCCAAGTTATAAATAAACTTTAAAAAATTCACTAAGTCAGGTACCATAGCAAAAGGAATTTTATTTTCAGTGTAATTAAATTCATTTTTATAATGTTGTTAATCCAGTTTAAAAGTCTAATCAAGGTTAAAAGAAAATTGATAAAAATGTAAAATAAACTAGGTAGTTGTTTTTGTACAGTCTTTTATGAAAATAAAATCTCCACATAATTTCTGAAATTATTTTGTATAGTAATAAAAGTTGTGGCATTTTGTAGAATATATAACAAATCAATGAAACACTTCCCTTAAGCAATAATTATGAGGAAGATATTCTTACAGTTTTTAATGTATGTATATTATGTACAATAATCATAATTGTTAAAGGTGATCTAACATCACTTCCAAAAATGAAATAGCCTCCTTAAAATAAAAAGAAGCATTCATGTTAAACTTACTGAGAAATGAACTGGTTTTCTGTTGCCTTCTTACTGAACCATATATACGATTAATTACATCAGGTAACCTACCAAAATACAGTTGATATTCAGTTCTATTAAGGGTGACTTCTTTATTCTGTTCATCACAGAACACTGGCTGTGTAGTGTACATCTATACTCTCAGAAAAAGCAACTTTGATTGATTCCTCTGGTAAGTCAGTTACATTTCATGTATTCCACCAATAAAAAAGAAAGACTGGGACAGATAGTGTTAAGTAACAGATTAATGTGTTTCATGGATTTACCATTGTGATATGTGTTTATACATTGCTTCAATGCAGCAGGTAAATCTAGTTTAAATACATTTCTTATTTTCTCCAGAACAAAATGTTTTTGGTGGTATCTGTATCATCAGTTTCATTTTTTAAAATAATACTGAATTTAAACAAAATTACATGTAAGTCATAAATAATAAAAAATAAATGTTGGTATATGAACAAACCATGTAATTTTGAGAAAGTCTTCATATAATTTCATGAATTACAATGAGGACTTTGCCAAAGATACACCTTTTATTGATAAATTTGTTAAAGATGTTTTTATAGATATACATTTGTGTTTTAATACTTCTAACGTGCTTGTGTTTAAAAAAAAATACAATGTATTTTTTTAAACTAATTTTGAAGTTACATGGAAATACATTATTGAAACCTTTTTTGAAGACATATATCATTTGACTGGTTTGATGCTATTCTAATTTCTTTCTGTTCTATGCGAATCTGTTAATTTTAATATAATTATTAATCATGTTATATCCTTTGTTAAATGTTTTATTCAATGTTTGTCCTTTCTCCATAGTTTTTGCCATCAAACCACTGTTAACAAATCAACTAAATCTGGATATCGATACAGTTCAATTTATGCAGTTCACCTTTTTTACAAAACATTTACCACAAACTTCCTTCCTTGTCTGTTCTACTTAAGACTTCTTCGTTACATATTTTATCAAACCAACTCTATTTTAATTTTAACATCCTTTTATAACACCATGTTTCAAAAAAGTATTGAAAATCGCTTTAAATGATAAAATATATATAAAGTAAGAATGAATAACTTTGTTGTAATTATTGCATAAGGTAGATTCATTGATTTGATTATAGTTAAATAATAAGGCAATGATATTTACAAAAGATATGTTTAACAAAATCATTTATTAATTTTTTTGTGAAAGAGATTTTTGAGAATACTATTTCAGGAAAAAAATTATGATTACATGATAAATGTTATTTAGGAGTCGAGATATTCAAAATCCAGAATTGTCTGTATATGAAAAACAAATCAAATAGGAAATCATTAAAAAATATATATAGAAATAAATGTAAGAGTAAAAATTTGTTATTTTATTATTAGACTACCACTGAATTAATTTTTAACTTATTTTGTACATTTTTCCACATGTGTGTGCTTTATGTATATATTGTATCATAAGTATGCATGTATTTTCTTCATACTTCTATGTTTTTGTGTTATACGTTTATGTGTCTTTACTGAATTAAATGGTTTGTTAATCACAGATAAGAAAATATGAAAATATTTGTGTCATATTTATCATGTTTAATCATTTAATGTGTAAACTAGGGTTTTCAAAGCTTACTATTTTAGTTTTATTTTTCTTTTAAATAACATGGTTTTTGTATTTATGTTAAGTTTATTTATTTAAAAATAACTTTTTAAATTATTATTTATAAATTTTCACTTGTAATTTATATTTAAATTTAGCCATAAAAAAATGATAATGGAGAATTTTTATAGAAAAAAGATGTTTATAATTCCTGATGCATTCCTAATTTTATAAAAGGAATTTTATATACAAAGTGTACTCATTATAATATTTGGTTAAACATGGTAATCAATTACACATTTACGTGTTCTGTGTGTAACACTGCATTAATTTAGTGGTTGTGGGTTAATATAGTATAAGGTTATATTAGTTTCAAAAATATTTGGGAAAGCTTTTGTGTAAAAGAAATTTGCAGTAAATTATTTTAATAAATAATTTATTAAAATAATGCTTGGTGCTTTTCCTAAAAATTACTAACCAATTATTACAGTTACAATTTTTACAACCATTATATTTGCCCTATTTTTTTTACATACAATTTTACAATTTTTTTTTTACTAGCATTATATTTTTTTGCCATTGTAATATACAAGGGATATTTTAGTAATAGTTATATGACTTATTATTAACTAATAATAATTAAAAATTATACCTTTACTCAAGTTCCTTCCATGCCCCTATAACTCTTATCTAATATTTTCAGGTTAAAAGGTATATATAAATATATATATATATTTATTACATATACATTATATTATATATACATTTAGATTAAGATGAACGTAAAGTTAATATGGGAAAAGTTAAATAGGTAAATAAAAATAAAAAAATTGTCTTAATAAATTATGAATTTGTATTTTGAGTAAAAACCTAATTTAATAGGGCTTCTTCCTTTTAAAAAAAAGAAGAAAAAATTTGATCATTATGACATAAATTTAAAAGAAAAACTGTTCTTGAAAATTACTTTATCAACTTTTGATTTTTATGGAAATTTCTAATTCTTTTAAAGGCATAAGTATTACTTAATATACAATTACATGCCCATATTTAAATATTATATTTTTTAGAAATGTGTTACATTTCTAAATTATTTTGAAGAAATATAGTTTGTGATTTTGTTTGTATCTTGGCTTTTGATTTACCCTGATGCTGAAACGTTGTAATTTTCTCCTGCCTCCATTCTGTGTAATATGTTTAAAGGTAATTTTAAAAGGCTTATTTATAACAAATCCAATAACTGTATTATATTAGTCAACAAACCTAAAATTTGATATTTGTATTTTGTAATTTTTATAATTTTCATACATTTCATGTAAATTTTCTAATACAACCTACAGGATTGATTAAAACAGTGCTGTAATTTTGAAATCACGATTGTTTAATCTATTTAACTCTAAAATTTCCATTATAACACTTCAAGTTATATATTTTAATATTTTATTAACTTTAAATAGTCTTTCTTTAAAAAAATATTTATGCGTATTCATGTTAACTGCCATACCACAACAATTGTAAATGACCTGACATGTCAATCCTACAAATTAATCCCATAATTTTTTGAGCCATCCCTTAAAATAACAAGCATCCCATGCCAATATTACTGGTGAAAGTGAGTAGTCTTGTGGTTTCCCACTGCCTTATACTGAGGTAAATATATGGTAGTATATCAGTATGCAAAGCCCACTGAAATGCAAGTGATATTCACCCACTATGTGACATTATTTTTTGTGGTAATCATCTTTACTTTCAGAGAAAGCAATGTTGACTGGTGACTGCTGTAATTCAAGTACTTTACTTTATTTTGTGTCTTTATTAATAAAACAATGTGTTATGTTGTACACTGCTTCAGTTTAACAGAGGAATAAAAGAAGCCTAAAAAGGTAGTCATTTATGTCATGATTTATACAAGCCAAGCACTATTATTTTTATACTCGGTTTTTTTAGAAAAAAAGAATTACATAGTATACTCAAAATGAATGTGACATTCTTAATATTTTTTAATATCATGTGTAATGAAAAAAATTAATTTTCCCAGTTTTATTTAAATTTATTTTTGTTGCTAATAAAATTATAATTATTTAATGGCAATACATGTATGTTAATGCACATCTCTGAAATAAGTGATGTGTGTAATATCTATCAATACAATTATAATAATTTTAATTCAGCTTAGATTGGGATATATGTTTAATCCTTCAAAATGTCTTTTAAAATGAAGTCTGACTAATATTCTATAATTTTAAGTAAACATAGTCATGCTAAATGATTATTTCCTTTTTCCCCTGCATTGCGTATGATATATCAGTAAAATATATTTTTCTCATTTTAATTAGGAACTATGATCAGGAATTAATTGTTTAGTATAAACAGTTTTATTATTATAATTAAGAAATAGAATGAGTTTAACAAACTAAATTTATGTTCATATCATAGACCTGATTAGGAAATCTTAATTTCTTCAATATGTTTGAAATTTAAAATATAATGAATTGTAATATAACAGGAGGAAATTGTTTGTTTCAGCTTTTTTTTCAGACCATATCTGTGCTAAAATGATTGTATATTTTTTTTAAATTGATTAATTAATTAATATTACTCGAGTAATATATGGTTTCACACTGGAGAGCCAGAAAATATTCAGCCTGATATTAAAGTAAGAAGCTGGAATCCTGCACATTAATATGAATTTATAAAGCAGTTCATGAATTTTACTATTAAAGTTCAATATAATAGTAAATCTTCTGAAACATCATTCTTTTAAAAATAAAAACATTTTATCATAGAAAAATGTACTGATTTTATAAATATATATTATATTTTTTTGATCAACCTAAGCACAGAATAATAAATAAAGTAATATGACACTTACCTTATTTTGTTTTTTATAAACATTATCAATTAATGAGGCTGTTTATCCATTTTTTACTGCAATGATATGGGCAAAAAAAGAATTTATTTTACTAAATTAATATATATAATATCTGAATTCATGAAATTCTCTGAAATCTTATATTTTTTATTTAAATATGTAGGTTAAATTACTTCTTATGTGGAATAGGAGCTCAAGCTGTACCCAGTAAGCACTTCATATACTAGTTTTTTTTTTCAATTCCCAGATAGAAAATCTTAGAAATTTCCACAGGCTCAATTAAGAGAGTCATCACCCCACTGAGTCTCAATGAAGAAATACCTCCTTACTTAGAATGTGCCAGCATGACGCCATTGATGAAACCAGAGTGGTGGCTGACCCATATCCTGTGATACTTTTCTAAGAAAGAAGTAATAATAAAAGATATAGAAAGCGGACAATCAATCTGCAGGGGCAATGCCATTGAGCTAGTTAAATGATATATAAATTTAGAATTAACCTCTAGATCATATGAGTTCTATATTAAGGATTGTATAATATGATACATTTTATAAAATTTAAAAAAAATTCTATATATTTACAGGTTTGCAGTATTTGCGTTGGGTTCAAGTGCTTATCCAAACTTCTGTGCATTTGGTTCTTATGTTGATAATCTACTAGGTGAATTGGGCGGTGAAAGATTAACAAAGTTAGCAACTGGTGATGAAATGTGTGGACAAGAACAAGCATTCTATAAATGGGCACCAGAAGTTTTTAGGGTAAACTTAAAAAAATTTAATTTTTTTTACATTGCATACTTTCACAACTATCTTATTTTAGCAATTTTCTGCTAATATAAATCTTGTAAAAACTAACCAATATTTTGATAATTAGAACATATAAATCAACTCTTTTTCAGATACAATCCCCTGATTTAATTGAATTTTTTATCTATGATTTTACTTTTTCATGGTTCTGTAAAATTGTATAAAAGAAATAATTAATTGTAAGAAATAACAGTTTAAAATAAAGTCAAATTTAGTTCTATAAAGTTAGTTTAATGCAATAGAAAAATATCAGATTTTATCAATTATCCAATGCAGAAACATTACAGTTCATTAGATTATGCTGTTAACTTAAATGATTCAGTTAAAAAATTAAGAATATGTATTCATACCAAGAACTGTACATATTGATAGAATAATGAAAACAATAGTTGATTAGTTGCTAATACAAGTTATTGCCTTAAGCACACAAGATTAATGAATTTCAAGAAATCGAATCCCATAATATTGTTTAACTTGTAAAGCTAAACTCTACAAGCTAAACAAATTAGATTAAATACAATAGATTAAATAAAAAACAAAAAGTGGACTACTAATTGCACATCTACCTAGAATAATTATGAAAAATGAACAAAAAATACTTAAACAAGTTTTTCTTTCTTTTTTACTGGCATTTTTTCAGGATACAGTAAGTTAGTTAGTGATGTAAAATTTAATATTACTTCTACATTTAAGTTGTAGTAGGATGTCTATGTAGGCTTTAAGAGATGATAACTAATGGTCTCCACTTGTTAAGACTAACAAGCAACAAACTACAACATAAAATGTTGAAGTAATATTAAATTTTACATCGCTACCTTACTGTATCCTGATAAAATGCCTGTAAGAAAAGAAATAAAAACTTATTTAACTACATTTTGTTCGTTTTTCATAATTATTCTAGGCAGATGTGTCCAATTGTTAGTAGTAGTCAGGTTTTTGTTTTTTAGTTAGCGCTTATTGTTATTATTTTATTTAGCGCTTTGTTTTTTCTTTTTTTTTAGAAATATTTTCTATTTAAATAGAAATTTGAATGTTTATAAGTAATAATGTATATGGATATAAAGCACATTTATGTTAGCCACAATTTATTCCTGCTTCTTTTGCTGAGCGCATTTTTCACTTTATCTTGAAAACAATGAATTTTTCAAAAAAAAAAACAGCAGGCAAAAAGTGTTTCTTTTTTATCACTTATGGAATACCATCATTAAAATTTGAAAATAGTGTAATTTTTAAATTTTGTCCCTCAGTGTAGATGAATATTCCAAGTCTTCACACATTCCATGAGGTTTTCTGGATTCAGGGCCTGTAGGTAGCCACATCCTTTATTTGTAAATTGTGAATGAGGTGTAGACTTGTAAGGACTCAGGCTGACCGTACCTGAGATGAGTAGTTAATTGAAACCCTACCACCAAAGAACACCAGTATACGCAATCTAGTATTCAAATCTGAATAAAAGCAACTACCTTTATTAGGATTCAAATTAGATAACTCTCAACTTCAAAATCAGCTGATTTACAATGACGAGTTTTACCACTAGACCAATCTGGCAGGTTAGTCTAGTGTAGATAAGACAATTTAAGATAGCCTATGTTACTTCCAGACCAAAGATCTATTACTATCCAAAAGTTAGTCATAATGGGTTGAATCTGTGAAGCTACAGAAGAGAACAGACACACATTACATTTAAGTACAATACTACTATGGATGTAATCAGGTAAAAATTAACAGAAAAGACATTAAACTGAGTAATAATATAGCAATCAGATGATTTTAACTTGGAAAATGGAGATGAAGATGGTGCAATTAAATCAGAATTCACTATGAAGTCATTTGAATTAAATTTTTGGTACATTGAGACATCCAATCATCGAATGAAGCATTAAGTTAAAATAGAAAATTTAAATCTACTGGCATTGTAAAAGGAATTAAAGAATTTGTTTTATGAAACTAAAATCTACTGGAGTAAGTATCACTTCATGCTTTAAAACCACTTTTTTTTTTCATATGTTCATAATTTTGCTAATTCTGGTTTTATTTTTTATACTCATAGCATTTGGAGAACATAACCCTTGCAAATAGCAAGGGATTACTGTATCTAAATTTTATTTAATATAAAAAAATTTTCTTTTACTATGTGCAATTTACTTTTTATTACCTATAACTAATCTATAATAATTTAAATTTATTTTCAGTTTCAAGTGACATAGCCAAACAGTTTTAGGAAGCCTGATATGAGATAAATTCCTCTTAAAAATTTAATGAATGCACTTTCCTAGCTTCTTTTATTATTTTGTTTAATTACAACAGTTGCTTAGAGACAAATGGCAACAGCAGAAAAGCTACTTAATAGAATTAACTGAACCTGTGTGACATTCAAGTTGGCATCCCTGACATAGAAAGTATCAGCTGTTCAAAAATAATTTCACTTATTATAACCTCTTTTGTTTATTTGTAAATGCTGCCTCCATTTGAAATTTGTACTTTGGCAGAATAGGGTGTTGTAATAAGATTTTTATTTTCTGAAAGTGTTAAACTCGCCAAAACTCACTCATGGATATTAAAACAATATGGTAAAGTGTATTAACAATGCAAAGTTTTATAAGTGAATCAAACAGTTTAATTCAGACAGAATAGGTATCACTGATTTTCATTGTATCCAAAGACCAGTGGGAGTTTTGACTTACAGTTTGGTAAATTGCATTAATGATTTTATTCACAAGGATTCACAGACCCATAAAAATGTAGAAAATTGGTGAAATTTATAGTGAGAGTATCACATTACAAATTTCTATTTGGCACTGTCTGTTCCGTTATCTATGATAAGTTGAATTACCACAAAATGGGTTCAGAGACAGTCAACTTTAAATCACAGATACCTGTGAATTCACATTTGTATGAACTAAAGGTCGTCACAGAAGGTATGTTTTTTAAACTGCATAATAAATTGCGATAAAACTTGATGCTAACAGTGCTTTGAGACTATAAAGGCTGCCTAACAATTCCGATCTAGTACCATTCACATTTTTTTGTTTGGTCTTCTCAGAGTTTTTAGAAGGCACCAAGTTTAGCAACAATGAGTAGATCAAGAATGCAGTACAAGCCTCAGTAACCAAGGTGAATAATTCTTTATTACTGGAGTAAGAAAACTCACAGAAAGATGGGACAAGTGCTTAAATGTAACTGCTGATTATGTTGAAAAGAAGTGTTGGTTTCATTGTCACTGAATAAATAATCATTTTTCTATAGTTGTGTCTACAATTATTAAACTACCCTAGTATATTAACTCACGTACTTGCCCATTTAAAATTGTTATTAACCGTTTGTAATGTTTAGGATAATGAGCCATATTACTGTAACTTGCTAATTTTGCAAATTTATAATGTTATTTACTATTTTTGGATTATAACTTAATTTATTAATAATACTAATATTTTATTAATGTAGGTGACTTTGAATTAAGAAACTAATTACAGTAATTAGTAAACAAATATCACTGGCAGTTACTAAAAAATAAAATCCAATATAAAACATATACACACATTTACAATTAGCAATATTACAAAGCACACTGAAAATACCACCTATAATACAGTGTTAGTCATAAAAACATAACAACCTGAATCACATTGCTGAAACTATCTTAATTATTTTATTAGGCAAAAAATAAAATCAATAAAAATAATAATAAATTGAATCTACAAAGAGTAATTATGCATATTTAGAAAGATTTAACTATTATACTCCCTACAATACATCATCTTTATTTTTTAAAATACAGGTAGACTGTTAATAATTGTGTGTTGTACAAATATGTAAAAGTATAACATCTGATTGTTGTGTGTACAATTGTTGCAGATAGCATGTGAGACGTTTTGTTTAGATGATAGTGACACAATGTTAGAAACTAGCTCATTGGGACCACAAACACTTTCTTCTGCTACAGTCCGTTCATTAAAAGCTAAAGACGAAGAAGATTTATGTACAGGTTTGTAAAATAAATATATTATTATTTCAGTTTAAGACAATTACAAATTTGTAGAAAATTTGTCATATTTAATCTTGATTACAGAGTTAAAGGATTCTGCCTAATGTTTGATTTTTTGTACATCTGGAGTTTGTACAAATAATTAATCTATCACCAGTCTAAAATTTGTTACTGAAGAGTTGGATTTGTTCCAATTATCTGGTTGGTGTAGTGCCACTTACCAACTTTTAAATTATTTAGTCATTAGTGATATCTAATGGAATTATTTTAAAATTATCTAATGTTAATTTTTTCACCTTTCTTATTAAAATATATAGGTAAATTTATAATAAATACAAATCTCAAGTTATAAATAGATAAGATAAAAATGTTAAAAGAAAAAATGTTTCAAGTATTTTGCCACCCGTGAAGCACTAACATCATTGGTTATGTAATCTTAAAATTTCATTAACTATTTGATATTGTTAGAGGAAAATCAAATCATCGGTTTTCTTACATTTTTAAGTGACATTCCACCCAAGTCTTATTTTCACAATATTTTTTTACCTTTTCCCTGGCATTTTTGAGAATATCAACTTGATCACTTTTTATTCATTAATCACTTTGCAATAATAAGCTGTGATTTTCTATTGTGCTGTAACCTGTTATTATTCAATTCAAAGATTTTATCAGGTAGTATAATGGAAATGTACTATTAATGTAGTGATGAGGTTGATGACTTATTATTTCATGGGTTAAGGGCGATTCAGCTATTAATCATTTAAGCTTACTTGTATTTTGTTTTGTTTTGTCCTTAACTATTTTTTTAAAAGAACTACTTTTTCCTGTTTTACTTATTTATTTTTATTCTGGTGCTTAATTTTTTTTTCATTAGCATATTTTTAGTGATTAATTCCCTCATCCCTTATAAGTAAATAAAATTAAATTACCCTCTTTGCTTACTTAGGATTTCTGGATTTAATTATTATTTTTAATTCACTTAAGATAAAAATGCACTGATTAATAGGGCACAATGTATTTAATGTTATCTGGATGTTTCAAATGAAAATCCAAATTGATTTTAAAAAAGTCTATTATTCATTAATTTTTTTCATTAAAGATATTGTTTCATTAATCAGATATTGGATAATAAATTAAACAGCATTTTGTATTACTACTTAGAATCAATAGTTATCAAATGCTTTACTTGAAAACAAAAATTAATGGCAGTTTAATTTTTATGAAAATGCATATGAAGTTTGATATCCTAACATACCAAACTGCTGTGTTATCCTTTGAATGTTAACAATAACCAGATGCTTATGTTACATATCCGGAATGTTCAAGATGTAATGAAACATTATTTAAGGTATACATTAAATATTTATAAAAAATAGAATTTTGTCAATTTTGCTTTTTTCTATTTCATAAAAATGTTTATGTAGCCCACTTAGAAAATTTAAGTAAAACATAAACCTCTCTTTCCTCTAAAATGGTTACATAATACTTGAAAGGACTATAAAATAATTAAAATAGCATTTTCAAAAAAAAAAAAATACTATAGTTTGTTACCTGTAACAAACTAAATAAATAAATTACATGACATCAAGTTCTGTTTGTCCGTATACATTTACTGGTTGGATTATCTATATGTTTTGAGATCTTGGCATTAATCATCTCAAAAATTATGAGTCATCAAATAAAATATTTCGTATTTTGTAATGTGTGAATAAAATACTTAAACTCTTACTATAGAGTGATAATGTTCAGTGTTTATAAGATTTGTTTTTATGTTGTATTTTAATTTATATTAAACCTATTTATTGTAGTTTTTTTCTGATTCTATCTTTATAAATTAGGCAGTTTTAAAAATTGATCTATTTTTTTTTAGATTTAAGTTATTACTGTAAAATCATAAAGCTTTTCAAGCTTATTAAAAAGTATACACATTTCTTGTACATATTTTGATAAATTGATTAATTTTCTTTCTATTGTAGCATTGTCAAGATGTCACAACCGTAAAGTATGGTGCTGTCCTTTGGAGGAAAAACGTAACCTTCATGGTAGCGGATCTACCCGAACAACATTATTACTGAAATTAGGAATAAAAAATGGTCTTAAATATGAGCCTGGTGATCATGTTGGTATTTTTGCTTGTAATCGTGGTGATCTAGTTGAAGGAATAATAAGTCATCTTGAAGGAAACACTGATCCTGATCAACCGATCGAAATTCAGAAATTAAAAGAAACACAAACTTCTACTGGTTAGTTAATATAATAATAGCATGTAGTATTTTGATATCATATATTGTCGTGTTTTAGAATGTCATAATGCGTTTAATTTATTAACAAAACAGTTTTTTAATTGATTTGAAAGTGAATTTATTAATCTCTACTGAACTATGTTGTTTGTGTACATTTATTAACTATCTATATGTGTTTTAGTATTATTAAATATCCTTAAGTCACTTTTTAACCAATTTCAAAAAAAAAGTTTGAAGTTAAGCCTTTCTTATAACCAAATGCGCTGATTTTAATGGTTTTTTTTTTTTTATTATTATTTTGAGTGAATTTCCTCCAGTGATCATGCTAGTAAAATCTTCAAAATAACATGTCAATTTTTTTTTTTTAAACTAATAGTTGTATGGATGATAACATAGTATGAATATAATTTTTTTAATTTATTTTTTCATAATTTCTTAGTATTGGATTATTGTAGTGTAATGTCATTCTGGTATTCAAAGTATTTTCTTGTAAAACATTTTGAAAATTAACTGGAATGTTCAAGATATGTAACAATAGAATGATAATACAAGAGCTGATTGAAATATAATTCACAGTCGCTCATAATGTGCAAATGAAAAGAGATAGTCAAATGAAGCAAATATGCCATAAAAGTACATTTTATTTTCTACATAATCACCATTTGCAGCTGCACATTTCTCCCAAACTAGTGAACTATTTTCCTCATTCCATCAATAAAGCATGCTGACAGTCGTCCTTGATCCAAGCCCTTGCTGAATCCTTCAGTTCATCATCATTTTTAAAATTATTATCCTTAATATCCCTCGTTAATTATGGAAAGAAGTGAAAATCATAGGGAACCAAATCTCATGAGTGTGGAGGATGTAGAATAGTTTCAGATTTCAATTTCACAGGAGCTTTTAACTTCACACCAAACTTTCACAGAAAATTGTTGCTAGAAATTTGATTCAACTACACAGTATGTGGATTTTCTTCAGACCACCAATATGAATTTCATGTGTTTTTACCTATGTCCATTACCGGTGAAAGTAGCTTCATCAAAAAATAGTATGAATGCAATTAATTGTAATTATTGTTACCCCTTTGACAAAATTGCAGTCATCTGACGTGGTCACCAAGATGGAGGTATTGAACTTTCTGAACATGATAAGGACGCAATTCTTGAGCATGTAATGTCCTCCATACTATACTTTGTGGAATGTTAAGTCATGTAGAGATTCTTCATGTGCTTGTTGTAGGACTAAACTGCACCACCTGAAAGATGTTTTCCCTTTCATCACCATGTACTGGTTGACGTTCAGATGAAACATGAGTACTGGGAACAGTACCATTCTGACAAAAATTATTAAAAATTCTACAAAATACTCTGCAGTTTGGAACTAATCATTCAGGATACCTATTCTGAAAGGTATCAAAGGGTGGTATTCTTCCATCGCAGCTGGACCACTTCTACTGCAAAAGGCGTACACAAAAATCATATTAGCATATTCTGCATGAGTGAAGAAACTTAGAATTTTATCAAAACAAAAGAATTCAAAATGGAATTTCACTTTCTAAATTCAGATTCACAAAATGTAGGTATAGTTTAGAATACAGCAAACAAAAAAACATTACATCACTTAATTCTCAAAAATAAATAAACACAATCAAAATTATGTTAAAAACAAGTAAACTGCTTTAACGTTATTATTAACATATAATCACAATTTTATTACAATAAAGAGTAGTGTTCATATTAATTTCAAAGCTTACAGTTAGTATTTCAAAACTATTTTTCAAAGGGTCTAAAATTACTGTACTATAAACAGCTGTTTTTAATAAATTTTATAAATTCATAACTTTTTTCTGTTAAGTTTTGTTTTTAATAATAAAAGTTGATATTTTTTTTGTTCATAGACTTTATTACAACAATTTTCTGAGAATTAAATTCAAAATACAAGTTTTAATAATAAAATTTATGCATCTATTAGTCATTTAATACAGTTATTGTACATGAAACATAAAAAATTTGTTTCTGTAACCAAATTTTTGTGTTTGAAATTGGATATCATGAAAACCAGGAAACACAGTTCTGGAACCTATTTTAATCAATTTTTCAGGTCAAAGAAACGCAAGAAACTATCAAGTTTATCCCTTATGTAATACCATAAAAATTTCAATATGACCTCATTTCACCAGGGGAATACGGCCAAAATTTTTCACTAGCTGTAACTCGATAACAAAGTGTTTTCTGACATATATTGGTATGAACTTTATTCCTAATTTCAAACTTTAGAATCAGTTACCAAATTATTTCCCTTACCTCCTAAATTGCCCAGTATATATACATAAAAAATTTTTAAAAATATGTACATTATCCAATCATAAAAGTGTCATAAATATAAGTGTCTACTTTAAATAGAGTTTTAAAATAGAACCCATCAACTAGGAAATCTTTTTAGTGTTTAAACCAAAAGATAAATCAGTTTACAAAACTGGTCAAATTATTTCAACTATAAGCAAGATAGGCCAGTATTTATTACCTAAAGATTAGTTTCACAGCAGTTATTTTAATAGGAATGTAAAAATGATTGTTTTACAGAATAAATTTTTTTAATATAAATTACACAAAATATGACACAAACTGTTATTCATCAATTTTCCACTTAGTTACATGTCACTGGGATGGTTATTTGGCTTTTATAGACAGAATTATTTATTTATTTATTATTATTCCATTAAACTGAGGAATATTAGGGGGGAGAGAAATGTATAATATAAAAATGTGTGTCCCTTTTTTATAAACAAATGTAAACTTTTTAAATATTTAAATTTGTTTGCAGGTGTTAATAGGACATGGGAACAATATGAACGTCTTCCACAGTGTTCCTTAAGAACTCTGTTGACTAGGTTTGTTGATATTACAACACCGCCTACACCATATCTCCTTCAGTTCCTCGCCAGCTGTGCCTCAAATCAAGAAGATAAAGAGCTCCTCACTATGCTTGCTAATGTATGCATTCATATTATTGGTATAACTTGTCGCTTACCATTATTGAAGTATGACTAAATTTATTTTCAATAATTATTAAAAAATGTACTTATCTGATTCATTGAGCCAAGGTTTGGCGTGAACCCTACCAGTGTTTCTATCAACTAAAAATAAGATACAAAACTATGTTGTATGTTATACATAACTATAACAAGAGATAAATACTAAAAATTAAAAAACATGACTGCCAGAAAAATCCTTTGCTGACAAACGTTGCGCTTTAATATAGGATAATTAAAGAGTGTGTGGGTAACAGTTTTGTAATATTTATACACAGTATAATTTTTTTCTAATTTTTTAAACTTTTATAAACATATATATATATATATATATATATAGCCTATGACACTCCCAGTAACATAAGGATTCCAACGCGAGGTCATACATTTAAATCGGTTTAGCCAATGAGCTGCTACAATGGAACAAACATACATGCATACAACCTAAATGTATTACAGTCCTTTTTGGGCAAAACATATTTCAAGAAATACATGCAGTTTTATTAACGTCATTTACATAAATGAAAATATATAGATCACATTAATAAATGACACCTTTTCATAAGTAAAAGATACCTTACACGAGTTGCTTGCGTTACCTCACTACTCTAGCTTCATGCATGGTCCCCATGGGAAGCCCATTATTATTAAACAGAATTTTTTTTTTTTAATTTATTTAATATTACTGTACTTTATTTAACGTAAATTTAATTCTGGTATTTTTGTAATATTATTCATTCAGTTCAAACCCAGCTCACACAGTGATAGAGGCTCACAGATTACAGTTCATTAT
The DNA here is from genome assembly GCF_047948215.1 of Lycorma delicatula. Lineage (NCBI taxonomy): Eukaryota > Metazoa > Arthropoda > Insecta > Hemiptera > Fulgoridae > Lycorma > Lycorma delicatula. The sequence continues at coordinate 155,801,587 of NC_134458.1, forward strand.
TTCAATTGATTAAAGTTTGTGTTTCAACCAGCAAATCTCCACTACTACATATATATAGCCTGTGACACTCCCAGTAATATAAGGATTCCAACATGGGGTTATACATCTAAGTTAGTTCAGCCATTGAGCTACTACAGTGGAAAAAAACACATGTACACCCAAAAATAAATTGCACTCTTTCAGCAGTCGTGTAAAAATTGCATAAAATAGATAAAGATTTTCTTCAAAATAAAGTTGAAAGTTGGTTTTTATTGTGAAACATTTTAATTTATTCTGCATGATACAAACTATTTAATTCCATATTCATTTCATATGCATGTTACAACTCAAGAAAAATAATTTTCTGCTGCGCATGGGCCATTGGTTCTTCTGTATAGAATTACATAATGTAAAACTTGGTTTTCTTGCAAGACCTGATTTTGAAAACAATTTACCATATGTTTTCATTAAGTGTGGACAAGACCTCACTAAAATTTCAAATCATAAGTAAAAGTAAAACATGTACATACATAGTATCAGTAAAAACCAGTAAAGTAGATACAGTAAGTAAAGTACATACACCATTAAAATGTGTATTGGTGTTCATCCACATATTTTATTGGTGTTCATGCACAAAATCAAAGCATTTTGTGGTTTCAACATCAATAAGCTAGATAATAATTGCACACTGCTATTTCTTCCCTCTTATGCTAAACCTATGCTTGTTCACATTTCTGTGACATAAATATCTGCTAATCATATTTTGTTTATTATGAATACTACTAATTATATTTTATCTTATAATTAAAGAAAGACTTTTTGTTTCTTCTGAAGAAACAAGTGATTTCCAGAAAGTTCCCAGCCTGATACAGAGATTGTACAAGTATGACAAAATGACTGATATTTTTCAAGTGTAGATCTTTAGATGGCATACTACAAACTTTCAGAAGTGTGCAATTAGTTGCTTGTTTGTAGCGATCAAGTAATGCAACCAGTTTTGACATTCTCTGAAACTCTTGGGTTGTTGCCACAAAACTCTATGATTTATGCTTTGAAGTGTTTCCATATATGCAGTACTTGCTGAATTTGACTCCCAGCAATTACTTCCTCTTCCCAATCCTGAAGAAATGGCTTGCTGGTCAAAAAATGATATGGTCAAAACTGTAACAAATGCGTCTATGCTGCAGAGTTGGACAAATTACATTATATTGAGGATATTAAAACGACAGAAAGTTGTTAGTCTTAATATATTGAATTACAAGGTTTATTGCAGTTGTTAAAAATAGAATATAAGATTTCTGAAAAATTAGCTTGTTTTCTTATTTGAAATATATTCAGAAATGTTATGCTATTGACCTAGTGGTGCTGTAAAATACTATCTAGACGGATTAAATGTAGGGAAACATAGTTCTGATAAATATTGAAAAATAATGTATCTAATTAATTTTTGATATATAAGAGAAAACAGGTACTATTTAAAATAATTAAAAACTTCTATCTTTATACAGTTATTATAAGTGAACCCCTGGTGGATCAATTTTGTGGGAACCTCTGCAGTAAAATGTTCAAAAAAAATTGCAATAGTCTAATTATTAATGTTAATTCACTATAATATAATTACTGTCAGTATAGTTATTGACTGTACTATTTACTCATAGAAATGAAAATTGGAATGAGATTGAAAGATATAACCATCGTAAATCAAAACTGTTACACACAATGTTACTACACGGTACCACTGGCATTTATAGCTTTATAAACTTAATAGCTGATTCAAATATTTGTAGATGTAGTGAAGGTAGATGGTCCTTAAATGAAGAATTTTTTTTTTTTAAAGTTTATATGCTTCTTCTTACTAGATAGTGGCTTCTGTTTTGTGCCGAATTATTTTCCAAAAATCAGATCGAAATAAAACATCCACTGCCTTTATATCATAATATAATATAATTTTATAATATAAAATTAATACATTAATAAATTCTATAATATAATTTTCCTTTTCAATTCTGTTTCAGGAATCTTCAGCATATGAAGATTGGCGACACTGGAGATTCCCTCATTTACTTGAAGTGCTTGAAGAGTTTCCATCTGTAAGACCTTTACCAGCATTACTTTTAGCTCATCTAAATCTTCTTCAACCTCGATTTTATAGTATTTCCTCTGCACCTCTTGTTTACCCTGACCAAGTTCATTTAACTGTTGCTGTTGTTTCATATCGTACCCAAGGTAAACTAATCTCTCATTAATACTTATAAAAAATTTTAGCAATTTTTACATTTAGAAATATTGATTTAGCAATAATGATACTGTTTTTAAATTAAGATAGAACATTTATTTTAAGAAATAAAATATATATAAACATAACTTACGTGGGTAAGTGGGTAGCTTTTTGCGTCCATATGAATTCAAGTGGATCCTCATTACCAATCAATCACCTCTAACTGAAATCACTGTAATGATCTTCAACATGTTAACAAGCCATTTCACAATATTTCTTAACCACAATATTTTATCAATCCCCATAACTTTTGTTTATGTATCCCTGTAACTTGGTCAACAAAATTATAGGTATAGATATATATAGATATAGATTATAGGTATCATCCTAAATTGACCAAAACCCACATTTTTTTTAGGTTAGGTTATTATAGTAGATTGTTTTACTGTTGCCAATGTGGTCTTTTATAACTAACATGCAGTAAAATAGGGAAATACCTGTCTGGTATTTCAACAAAAAAATATTCATTGATCTCACAGTGGATTCCATTGGATACTCACCGTTAAACAAAAATACAGCCTGCATAATTTTTCATTTGGAACATACGAACTCACTGAACTTCTACAATTCTGCCTTTTTCTTGTTATCCCATGTTTCAGCATATGCCATGCACACTTCCCACTAATATTAATTATTCTAATTTATTGTCATATCTTTAACTCTTGTTCACACCAGCTCGCTTTGGTTGGTATGAATGTCCAAGAATAAACAAAACAAACAACTGTGACAAGTGTAAGCCTAGAACTGCTTAACCAGTTTCCAACTCATTCCTATTTTTATGGTATATCATATCCTGGTCATTTTGGCATTTACTTTTATACTGAAGAATATCCTTATATTTCAAGAATGAAGATATTTGCATTCAGTACCTGGCAATTCTGAATTTATATTAAATGGAAGAAAGGAATGAAGAATATAAAATAGGAAAAGGAACCAGGAATATATTCAAAGTATAGAGGCATAAGTGTGTTGTCATTGATGGGAAGGCTGTAAAGACAGATTTTGACAAGGAGACTTGAAAACCAGATTGATATTAATTAAATTCAGAATGGATTCTGTGATGGAAAATCATGTGTGGATAACATATTTAGCATTATACAGCTGATGGAAAAGAGTATTATACATGGTCATGAGTAATACTTAGTATTTACTGACTTGAAGAAAGCTTTTGTCAATTTACCTCCAAAATTGCTATGGAAATCTTTAGAAGACCAACATATAAATTGTGTTTAAGTTAGGTACAACATGTCAAAGGCTGTGTAAAGATAAGAATCAAGTATTGAGATTTTTTTTGTTGTTAGTAAAAGTGTAGGAGAAGGATGTTCATTACTTCTGGTTCTCTTTAAGACTGTTCTTACAGACTGATAAAAAAAAAAGTGTTACAATGGTATTCCAGATCGGTGGTGATGAAAATATTCACACTCTTTTATTTGTGGATGATCAGGTTTTGTTGGCTAAGGTTGAGCAAGATGCAAAGTACATGATAAGAAAGCTTATTGAGGAGTATGATACATGGGGATTAGAGGTGAATATTGAAAAAAGAAAATATATAGTAATTGGATTTATAGAACCAGATATTGTTAAATAAATGAAAAGTAAAATTAGTTGGTGAGTTTAAATATCTGGGTACATTCTAACAGATGAAAAGGCAAATACTGATATTCTGGAAAAGTTGGCAAAGGTAGAATGATCACAAAGCTCTTAAAAACTATTTTATGGAATATCAACTAATGGAAATATCTAAATATTTAAGTATGGCATATCAAATTTTTTGGATATCAAATAATTCAGAAGAGGATTTTCAACTTTTTTGTTCCAAGTTGTTCCACAAATGGATTCAAAGTCTTTCTTTAAAACTTAAAAGTAGAATGAGCTCTATGGAGACGAGTTTTTTGAGAAATTGTCTAATATCTTTGATCGAGTAAGAAATGGTGAAATCCTAAGAAAATGGATAGAAAATCTTTTTCAGTGGACAAGAGTTACCACAGAAAATTCTTGATTCTTGCTAGAAGGAGAAAGAAAGGTCAGCTAATGACTGATGTTCTGACTAATATGGGAAAACAAGGACTGAGAGATGAAAATCCTACAATATAGACCTATGGCATTTTGGGTTGTGGTAAACAGCATTCTATACAAAGGTGTATATGAAGCTGTAAAACTGTAATACCTGTAATACCTGTTTGTGCTCATTGAATGAACTACAAATGTTATAGGGATATTTTGTTAAGAGCCCAGCATCTCCTATTGTTGTTTGTGATTGGTGCCTATAGGACTGTCTCTCGAGAAACAGTCCTTGTTATTTCTGGTATTAAGCCCATTGATATTCTTACAACAGAGTGCCAATTACATTATGATACCGAGAAGATAGGCCTAACTTACCTCTGGCCACATAAAAAAAATAGATGATCAAGGTTTCCATTTATGGCAGGTCAGCTAGACTGAAACGTTCGATGCCTGTTAAACGCATGATATTTTTTGTGATGTGAGAACTAAGCAGGTAGTTAGGTGGATTTCCCCCAATCGGTATATTACACAGTTTCTTTGTGGACATGGTGCTTTTCAAGATATGTTGGCCAGATTTGGTTTGATTGATTCAGGTCTGTTCCTGAGTGTAGGACCACTGATATGATGTGCGTCATCTCTTACATGTCTACCCCAGGTATGAAGCTGAATGTACCAAAGCAGCTAGAGAGCTTGTGAGGGTTCTGGTTTTGATCTGCAAGTTAATTGGAAAATCGAAAGGGAATGGAACAAGGTTACTGGCTTCCTTAGAATCTTAGTCCTGAGGAGGATGGTTGAGGGGATCTGATGCTGTTATAGAAGTATAGATAGAATAGCAGCAACCCAGGTGATTAGAGGTCCACCAGGTGTTTACTTATCTTACTAAGCACCCCTTGGGTACTTACTTCCCCTACAGGGGTCAGGATGTTGATAATAATTAAATGATATTTTTTATTATACAGGTGATCTTTCCGATTACAAACTTGAATAACTCACGTTTAATAACACTCAGATACATGAAAGTAGCATCAATAGAAAGAAAAATCAAAAGTTTTCAGTGGTTGGTACATCTGTCATCTAGTTATTGATTTTGTCACTAGAGCGATGGGAGAGAAAATAGCTGCCAACGAAGACAGGAAGGCTTTTTACGTTCTGGATTTTCACGTCTGCCAGTCTTTTATCACTGTGCAACATAATTTTATAAGGAACTTTGATGAAGACGCGCTCAGTGGGCCCGGTGTCCATAAGTGGTTTCCAACTTTAAAGGGGATGCATTAAAATTAAACTTTCTCGTTTACTTGTTCAAAAATCTTAATTTTAATATACCTACATCACAAATAATTCAAATCATTTGTAAGTTAACTTAATCTTACGTAATTTTGTCATTTTCCCCATTTTCATAAAATAACATTAATAGATTTCTTAAAACAATTTTAAGACTAGGTTATTACAAACTTCACTTTTACTGCCAAATTACATAATTTTACTTAGTGTAATATTAAAAATTAAAAAAACCCAATTTTGGAAATTTAATCAAAAAATGTATTTATTTAAAATTATTAAAAAATGTTAGCATAGTAATTAAAAAATATATATCAGTTATTTTGTCTTAAATTATTTTTTACATAAAACTTCAGTTTTATAAATTTCCAAAGAAAAACGCAAGAAAATTATCAGGGTGAGATCCCACCTCACTTAATCACACCTCTCCATAATTGTTATGGTCCTACCATTCCTGTTTCTATTTTCTTTTACTTAAATTACCTTGAACTTTTTTTAATTTCTAGTACTTTTTCCTCTGTGTTTTTTTACAGTTAACGAGCTTACTTTAGCTTGTGGTTTTTTCCAAAGTTTTTTTTTTTTACCTTAAATTAAAGTCTCTCCTTGTTTAAGTCCTCCTAGGTTCTTGTTTAAATCTTACTAGGATTTTTATAAATGAACTCTTCGGTGTTTTCTTTTTGGTGCTTTTATGTACCCTTTTTAATTAAACTTTACTCTGCTTGATTTTGTTACAACTTTACTTTTTAAAGTTTCTGTTCGATCTAAGATGTTTTTACTTTCTTCAACCTCTGCTTTTTACACTTAACGAGTTTTCTTTACCTTGTAGTTGTTCTTTTTCACAAAGTTTTTTTTTTTTTTTACTCTAAATTATAATCTCTCCTTGCATATATACTTTTAAATGCTTGTTTAAATCCTACTGGATTCTATATAATAGAACTCTTTGGTGTTGTCCTTTTTTGTGCTTTGTTTAAAAAAAACTTATTGGATTGTTTTTGTTTTTTACTATAAAACTTTTTTCTCCTTGTTTTTAACGGTTTTATTATATAGTTATTTTTTTCTCTTGTGATTTAGTGAAGCTCACTAAATACACTTAGGTGTGAACTTGTTTCCTTCTCTCTTTACCTTATTTGATCTCTTACTTTTCTTTATACAATCAATAAATTATTTTTCTTCTGTCTAATCTCTCTTGATAAGTTGAGCTGTTGTTGTATCTCTTATATTAAAAAGCTGATTAGCTTAAATCTTTTTATGTAAGCGTTGTGGTGTAGCAGAAATTAAAGTAATATACTTCAATCTGAAATACTAATAAAATTAAATGTGAAATAAAGTGATTGTTGCTCAATTACTATTTAATCATTGTTAAAAATACTTAACTAACTATATTTTTCCAAATGCTTCTTTCTTCATCTATTTGCCGCAATACCTCTTCATTTGTCACTTTATCCACCCATCTGATTTTTAACATTCTCCTATAGCACCACATTTCAAAAGCTTCTAATCTTTTCTTCTCAGGTACTTCAATCCACTTCCATATAAAGCGATGCTCCAAACATATACTTTCAAAAATCTTTTCCTGATATTTAAATTAATTTAGATGTAAACAAATTATATTTCTTACTGAAGGCTTGTTTCGCCTGTGCTATTCGGGCATTTTATATCGCTCCTGCTTCGTTCATCTTTAGTAATTCTACTTCCCAAATAACAAAATTCTTCTACCTCCATAATATTTTCTCCTCCTATTTTCACATTCAGTGGTCCATCTTTGATATTTCTACTACATTTCATTACTTTTGTTTTGTTCTTGTTTATTTTCATGCGATAGTTCTTGCGTAGGACTTCATCTATGCCGTTCATTGTTTCTTCTAAATCCTTTTTACTCTCGGCTAGAATTACTATATCATCAGCAAATCGTAGCATCTTTATCTTTTCACCTGTTACTCCGAATCTAAATTGTTCTTTAACATCATTAACTGCTAGTTCCATGTAAAGATTAAAAAGTAACGGAGATAGGGAACATCCTTGTCGGACTCCCTTTCTTATTACGGCTTCTTTCTTATGTTCTTCAATTGTTACTGTTGCTGTTTGGTTCCTGTACATGTTAGCAATTGTTTTTCTATCTCAGTATTTGAACCCTAACTTTTTTAAAATGCTGAACATTTTATTCCAGTCTACGTTATCGAATGCCTTTTCTAGGTCTATAAACACCAAGTATGTTGGTTTGTTTTTCTTTAATCTTCCTTCTACTATTAATCTGAGGCCTAAAATTGCTTCCCTTGTCCCTATACTTCTCCTGAAACCAAATTGGTCTTCTCCTAACACTTCCTCCACTCTCCTCTCAATTCTTCTGTATAGAATTCTAGTTAAGATTTTTGATGCATGACTAGTTAAACTAATTGTTCTGTATTCTTCACATTTATTTGCCCCCTGCTTTCTTTGGTATCATTAGTATAACACTTTTTTTGAAGTCTGACGGAAATTCCCCTTTTTCATAAATATTACACACCAGTTTGTATAATCTATCAATCGCTTCCTCACCTGCACTGCGCAGTAATTCTACAGGTGTTCCGTCTATTCCAGGAGCCTTTCTGCCATTTAAATCTTTTAATGCTCTCTTAAATTCTCAGTACTGTTTCTCCCATTTCATCCTCCTCAACTTCCTCTTCTTCCTCTATAACACCATTTTCTAATTCATTTCCTCCGTATAACTCTTCAATATATTCCACCCATCTATCGACTTTACCTTTCGTATTATATATTGGTGTACCATCTTTGTTTAACACATTATTAGATTTTAATTTATGTACCCCAAAATTTTCCTGTATGCTCCATCTATTTTACCAATGTTCATTTCTCTTTCCACTTCTGAACACTTTTCTTTAATCCACTCTTCTTTCGCCAGTTTGCACTTCCTGTTTATAGCATTTCTTAATTGCTGATAGTTCCTTTTACTTTCTTCATCACTATCATTCTTATATTTTCTACGTTCATCCATGAGCTGCAATATATCGTCTGAAACCCAAGGTTTTCTACCAGTTCTCTCTGTTCCGCCTAAGTTCACTTCTGCTGATTTAAGAATTTCCTTTTTAACATTCTCCCATTCTTCTTCTACATTTTCTACCTTATCTTTTTTACTCAGACCTCTTGCGATGTCCTTTGCAAAAATCTTCTTTACCTCCTCTTCCTCAAGCTTCTCTAAATTCCACCGATTCATCTGACACCTTTTCTTCAGGTTTTTAAACCCCAATATACATTTTATTATCACCAAATTATGGTCGCTATCAATGTCTGCTCCAGGGTAAGTTTTGCAGTCAACGAGTTGATTTCTAAATCTTTGCTTAACCATGATATAATCTATCTTATACCTTGCAGTATCATCTGGCTTTTTCCATGTGTATATTATTCTATTATGATTTTTAAATTGGGTGTTGGCAATTACTAAATTATACTGAGTGCAAAACTCTATAAGTCGGTCCCCTCTTTAATTATTAAGTAAAATATCAAATTCACTTAAAGGTCTTACTACTCTATGGATAAGGGACTAAAACTTATTTAAGTAAAGTTTTTTGATATCACCAACCATTGGCCCAGGGAGTGGAAAAAATAGGGTTTTAAAAACAAAAAAAATCATTTCTCCCTTAGGCACAGTTTCAAATTGGTTTAAAGTGGTTGTTAGTCCTCCAAACATTACCTAAAACTTATTTCTGAAACAATTTTTTATATGATCTACTCTTATGGCAAGGGATTATCAAAGTGTTGCTGGAATTGTAAGATGATAAGGCTTGTTGTATGCTAAACATGTGAAACTGTTTTTCACATGCAACCATTGTTGTATTGAGTAAATTTGAAGTTTTTCTTAACTTTAAGGTGGAAATTTTTTTTAGCAATGGTGAAATCTACCTCCTCCTTCTGGTGTACCAAAAAGGGATTTTTTTTATTCAATTATTTATTTAATCCTTCAGATTTTTATTTAAACACTATAAATGATCTGATATTTTACATTACTCATGTGTGTAAAACACCACTGTATATGTGAAACATGTGAGGTGTTTACATGTGCAGTATTCATTCAACCCGGATGTAAGGTTTTTGAAAACAGTTTTTTTTCAGATGCTTAGGAATTTTTTCAGAAGTATGCAGGTTGTTAGGTGGATTTCGCCCAATCAGCATATTACACAATCTCTTTCTGGACATGGTGCTTTACAAGACTGGTTAACAGATTTGGTTATTAATTCAGCTTGTGTCTGAAGTGTAGGGCCATTAATGTGCACCATGTTTTATAGTCTGCTTCAGGTACGAAGCTGAACATACCAAAGTAGTTAGAAAGCTTGTGAGAATCAATTCTGGTTTTGATCTGCAAGTAAATTGGGAGACCAAAAGGTGGTGGAACATAGTTGCTGACTTCCTTAGATTCTTAGCCCTGTGGAGGATGGCTGAGGAGGAGGTCTGATGCTATTATAGAATAGCAACCTGGGTAGCTAGGGGCCCGCCTGGGTGCTTATTTCACCAAGGTAGATATTTTGGCATGAAGTCCCGGTTAGCTTAGATATTCGCTGTTAGGATGAGAATGGATCTTTGGAGAAATGTGTGATGGAGCTGCGATGTGGGAGGGTGTAGCATTGACCCTGCTTCTGAAAGCAGACCAGAGCAGAGAGAAATAGGGTAAGTTTTCATTAGAAACTTATAAGATTGTGAATCTGTTTCTTGATTTTTGAGTAAACAAGAAGACTTTGAGTAAATTGAGTTGCAGGACAAAATTGTTGTTGCGATCAACATTTTGTTTTATAACAAAATGTAGTTGGTGTAAGGATAGTCCTTTTGGTGTCTAAAGACTAAATCAAATAATGATCTGAGTGCATATTCAAATTGAAGTTAGATAAGGGAAGAGATTTTGTGTGAAACCTTCAGTGTTAAAGGAAGGCATGGGGATTGCACTTCGGCAAATCGGTTAATTTGTTTGAGGGTTGTAAGTTGTGGGAGGTGGATCATGGTTGGAAGAAGCCATGTGAAGGTGATAGTAAGTTGTGTAAATACAATGATGGAAATGTCTGCTGAGGCATTTGCATTGGTGGCATCCTGACAGAGGCCAAACTGATGTCTGTGAAGTGTTTTCAGGTTTAGAGGGTCTAAAAGATGACCTCTGTTAAAACCCATCAGGACTAGGAATGGAGGAGATGTGTGATGACTGAGATCATCACAAAGTGGGAGTCTTCCCCTATGGGGGCAGGATGTGGTAGACAGTGGTAGACAGCTTGAGCTGTACTACAAACCACTTAAAAAAATAAACAAATGTCACAAATGACTGATGTAAAGTACACTGCACAAATGAAACATAACATTGAAATAAATACAGTAAATAGAATGGCAAACAACACTTCTTCAGTGTTAATGGAACTAACACTTCTGTTAGCCATTAAGTCAAAAGGCAAAATCATTATAAACAGTTACACATCTTAAAATAAAATGAATCATATACATTTAATTTGGTTTGAAAATTGATTTTATTTCATTTCTAATTTTTACATATCTCATATGTAAAAACAAACTGGTAAAGTAGTAGTGGCGTATGAATAATAGAGACATTTTTTTGTGCAGATACAGTACTATGCTGTACATTTCTATAAATGTAAATAATATGCTGATTTTTATAATAGCTGTAAAAACCATATAATTAAATAAATATATGTTGCAATGCATCCATACACATATAAACATAACATAGATTTTAGAGTTACAAAAAAAACCTTAAACATACATACATTTTAAAATTCATAAATATTACTTCAACTTCTAGAAAAATAATGTGTTTATTGCTAAAACTGTAAATAATGAATCTGAAACTAAAATTATAATTACTCTAGTTGATGCTAATATCATTAAATTTACAATAAGTAAATGGAAGAAATTATTTCCGCTGTTTTTTTTTAAATTTTTTTCATGACTTTTTTCATGTTTTTTTAGATGGTGAAGGCCCAATTCACTATGGTGTATGTTCCAATTACCTCCTTGATGCAAAAGTTGGTGATGAGATTTTTATGTTCGTAAGAAGGTAATAATTTTTATTAAATAATCTAAATTAAAACCTACATTAGAATCTCTGTGTAGTATATATATATATATATATATATATGTAAATCTATCTATTAATTTTCTTCAAAATGATGGTAACAATTGTTGTGTATTCTTAGATGAGCAATATCTTAATGCTAAGCATAGCAAGAGAAAATGTCCTACCAATTTCTTGTCATGCTTCATGTATAAAGATATTCTGATCAAGTTTTACTAAGATTCACAATCTATATAAACTTAAGAGATCAATATATATATATGTATATATATATATATATATATATATATATATATGTATATATATATATATATATATTGATATATATATATTATTATTATATATTATATATATAATATTATATATATATATATAATAATATAATAATATATATATATAATATATATATAATAATATATATATATATTATATTATATATAATAATATATATAATATATATATATATATATATATTATATATATATATTATATATATAATTATATTATTATATATATATATATTATATATATATATTATTATTATATATATATATATATATATATATATATATATAATTACATATATATAATTATATATATATATGTAATATATATGTATATATATATGTATAATTACATATATACATTATAAATTTATACTTTCTTAGTAAATTTTATTTTTATGAAATAATCGCATTTTATTTGGTGTTAATGTGAAATATTACCTACAACATTTTGTGTGTAGTGTGTCCTAGTTATCTGGGAACCTGTGAAATGAAGGAAATGTAGCTTTTATTTCTTGAAAATGATAGACATTTGATAATAGATATAAAAATTATAAGTAATATATGTGATTATCTTTTGATCATGCATATAAGCAATTAAGGAATAGATCTTAATCTATAGGTGCAGTTTTTAAACCTTATACAATAATAATGCACACACAGTTCAAATAGCTGAGCAACATCGTACATATTTCATTATTGTTTTTATTGAAAATTATACTTGTTAAGTCTTATTTTACAAAAATCTTGATTTTTCTTTTTTTTCATTAAGTTCTGGATCTGAAAATATTAATTATGTTATAAACAGTATCATCAATGATATCAATATCATAAAAATATGTTTTTTTAACTCACCTTTATCTTCCTGTTTCACTCTTAGAAATAAATCATGACTGATGTATAATAATAAATTGTATTGATCATGTCAGGAATGGATAAATATGCTACTCCATGGATAAAAAAGAAACTATCCAGCATTTAACTGAATGGATCAAGAGAATCTGTTGTAAAAATTTGATCAGAACAGCATCTCAGACAATTAATTATAAAATAAAAATTTATATTATTAAAGCCTATATTAATTATATAAATATAAATAACTGAAATAATATTATACAATACCTGAAATAAGGTAAATAAATACATTAAGATACCAAATATAAGAAATAACTACAAAATAATTCATAAATGAGAAGGTATTAGTGGATATTGCTTAAACATATATTTATAAATACATTGAATGAGATATAGAAACTTCAAAGTTTTTTCTTTAAATTTATTAATATTATTTAAAAGTTCATCAACAGAAAACATTTCTCTGTAAAAGAAAGTTTTTTAATTTAATTTTTAAGATATTCGTACAAACATTTTTTAAATAGCTAGATAATTTACTAAAGATGGCAATGGAAGCGCATATTGACCCTTTCTCATAAGCAGAAGTATTGTTTTGAGTTGTATGAAAACAGTTTTGTTGCTTGGTTTGATAAGGATGGGTATTGTTATTTGTTAAGAATAAGTGAACATTCTTTTTGACAAAAATTGTACGTTCATAGATAGAAACAAGGATTATTTAACATTTTTAGTTTTCTAAATGTAATTCTACATGAACTGAATATTGATTTAAGGAATATCCATCCACCTTCCTTCCCATAACAAATTAAATACTTCATATATTACTTTATAAATCAATTTTCATCTAGTTTTGATAAAAATGAGCTCTTAGTGTAAAACATGATGTAGTATTATTTATTTTAAGAGAATAAATTTTTTTTTCAGTGCACCAAATTTCCACTTGCCTTCAGATGACAAATTACCAATAGTACTAGTTGGTCCTGGTACTGGTATTGCTCCATTCCGTGGTTTCTGGCAACAACGAGCAGCCATTAGAAAAATTAAAGGTTTTTAAAAAATTTATAATTATCTTTTCGAATAGTAGGTTATAATTGTAAATTTTCATATGCATCCCTTCAAATTTAATTTTTATTTTTTATGTAATTAATTATAAGCAGCAACAATCCTTCCTATGTTAAAAGTTTTTCTGCTTTCTTCTGAGCCTTTAAAAGTTGATTTTTTTCTACTAAAAACACTACAGTAAATAATACAAAAGAAAAATCTTATGTTTGAAAATTTGTCTTATGAACTACTTGGTGGAACCAATTGAGCTTTATACTGTATTAAAACTTGTTTATTTTTTACATTATTGCTGGGAGTTACAGTTTATTTTTGGAAAATTTATAGGAATTTATACATATGCACTTAATTAAAAAAAAATTCATTTTTCCACCTATTTCCCCATTAGAAGAATTTTAATGTTCCATGGTTAATTTCATTAAGGTGTATAAAAAAAAAGTATTTGAGTACATTTAAAAATAAAACTTTTGTTTTATCTATCATTTAATAATTTTTTTTTCTGATGATTAGTTTTAACATAGTATAGTTTTTTTTAATTGCTATTTTGCCTCTCATTAAAGGTTTGTACTTTTTTTTTTACATTAAACTATATATTTTTAACAACACTATTATGATAGTCACATAGTTTCTTAATCTAATTAAATGGATGGAAAAAGGATTATGAATGAATTTCTTATTTGCCAGGTTTATTATTTTCAGTAAAAAAAAAATTCAAGTGTAAAATAACAAATATCAGAAAAAGTTATGAAACTGGAAAACCATCGTAGTAATTTAAAACTAAGGTAATATTTGTTATCTGCTTCCCATAAGATGTAAATTTTTGCATGAAGATATTTTCATATCATTTTGTTTATTCAAATATTTCCAGTTCAATTATATAAATAAACATAAAAATGAGATTGTGGAACAGATTTAAAAAAATGTTTTAATGTGTTTCTTTTTTTAAAATCATTTAGTTTAGAAAAACTATATCCCAAAAGTTGTACAAACAATTTAGTCAGATTATTCAAAATTTTAATCGACTAAACAAATTATTAATCTTATTGCCATTGATACTAATGTGTCTATATATGCTGCTGCTGTATTTTTATTATTATTTGGTATTATTTACACACAACCCTCTCAATCTGACAACCACATGTATGTGCCTGACTCTTTCTATAGTTGTTTACCTGTAATGCATAGTGTATTACCTTGTAATTGTTGTTTAAATTTTCTGTTATTTCTACTTATTTGCTTTACAGTATTTAAAGGAAATTTTAGAAGACCATAATAATAGTTTTTTTAACATACTAATTTCATATAAACCAGTGTGCTTGCTTCGTTTATTTCTTTCTTAGACAAAATGTAGTAACATTATAATTACATAGAGCAAAAATATATTCCATTAATATGAACTTCTTAAAAAAAAGAAAATTCATGTTTGCTAATTTCAAATGTCTAACTTTAAATAGACTTTATTATCATCGTTAATTATAAATAAAAACGAAAAAGATAAAAATTATTTTTTTTAAGTTACTCCATTTTATTTATATTTATGTCAAAACAAATTTATTAATCAGTTGCAATAAATTAGTTTTAATTACTTGTTATCTTTTTACTCTTATTTTCTACAAATAATGATACTATTAATTTATGGCAATTCTATGCATATACTGTCTAAGCAAAGATTCAATTATGATAAAAGATATTCATTCTGATAACCTGTTTTGGACAAAAACGTCAATGGTTATTCAGAATTTTTACACATACATTGTTAACATCTGATTATAAATCCACTATAAATTTTATGAAAATTATGTAATAGGCGCATTTTAACAAAACGCTTATATATTTATTAAATTGCTCCTTAAAACTTTCAGCTTGGTAATCAGCTTTTTTTAAATAAAAGTAGGGTTAGAATAGATTTTGAACAAAATCTCTGTTTTTTACACTTGAACTTTTTTTTTATGTACAAGTATGAGATGTACATATTCACACTATAGTTTGCATGCTCACATTTAACTTTTTGATAAATGTGAAGGTGAACATCAGTTATAAATATGTAGGTTAGTGGATATTTTTTAAGCCATAAGTCATAATTTGCTTGACCCTCATTCAAATCATTAATCCTATTATTAGAGAAGCGGTAGTCTGCTATGAGAGGGTCTAACCTTTCAATTTAGTTATTAATTTTCTTGTATCAATAACAACATTTAGTTTTAGTTGTGAGATAGTGTTGCTTGCTGCTGTACTCACAAATGTTATCAAAATAACACAATATTATAAACTGAAATTTAAAACATCAATGAATTAATCTTATTTAATGCCTAAAACAAACAGGTGCAGAGAAAGTGGGGAAAATGACATTATTTTTTGGTTGCCGATTACGCAGTTTGGATTTGTACCAAGAAGAAAAAGCTGAAATGCTTAAAGAAGGAGTACTTAACCAAGCTTTCCTAGCATTGTCAAGAGAACCCAAATTATCTAAAGTAAGTTTTATTATAGTTTATTTTTTGTTGATAAAAATGTATTGTGATAAAAATCTCATGCATCCTATTTATCTCCTAAACTAATCACTGTGATAGCATTAAATCTATTGAGCATTATTCTTCTATTTTGTTTTTTCTGAAGTTATTTTTTATTTTTTTTTTTGTTCTGTGCTAACCTCATTGTATTTATTACATCGTAATCCTCATTTGCCTGTTTCATATATTTCTAATTTTGTCTTTATAGTTTTTACCTTCTACATGTTCTCCTATCCCTTAATTAAATGGGTTGTAAACCTGGATGTCTTAATTCATGGTACTCTTCACTAGACTTTGCCGCAGATTTATCTTCTCTCCTACCTGTCTTAGAAACTTTTAATTTTGAATTTTTTCATTCTACCGAATAATTATTATTTTACATAATACACAAGAAGTAAATTAGCAAGCTTATTACTGCAATCTAAAATGATGTAAAGCTTGTCAGTATAGTGGATGTTTTACATGTAAAACCACCAAAACATTCATTATAAAACACCAATTCAAATAAATCTGTTCCTATTTTTTGTTATAAGATTTATAACCAATTTTACAGCCTATATTCTGTATGTAGGTTAAGTTATAAATTGTTATTGGTTCTGACCAGTCATTTACCTATAGCTGCTGCAATGAATCTTGAAGTTTGGACTGCAACGGCTAGTATGGTGCCTGTTATCCAAACTGAAAACATTCTGTTTTTAGTTTACATACACAGAAGCAAATAGCTTTCTTGTAAATACAACTTATTATTTTATGTTACTGAATGGTATTACGGATTACTTTTAAAAAATTTTCCAATTCTGATGTTTATACCTAATAAATGATTAAATGATTTTTGCTATAAAAAGAAATGTATATTTTTAAATGTTATCAAGAAGTAGGTCTATTCTCAAGAAGTAAGTATTACAATTATGTCAGCTAAATGATAAATTAACTAACATTATTATTGTCTGACATAATATATAAACATAGTTAATAAACTATCATGATTTTATTTATTGTAAAAATAAACACGAACAAGCCAGGTATTATAACTCTGGAAATGAGTCACTTTTCTTATAATCATATCAAGAAACAATATAGCTAGATTGTCTGCAAATTTTTTGTTAATTGTTTCCAATTAAATTTGACATAGATTATATATATATATTATAATTATATATATTTTTTTTGTTTTCAGTCATTTGACTGGTTTGATGCAGCTCTCCAAGATTCCCTATCTAGTGGTTTTGATTTTATCCTTATTACAATGATTTTATCGCTATGTATTTTGAAATACTCTACTCTCTTTCCTACGTTCTTGTTCATTACAAAACCTACTCCTGCCTGCCCATTATTTGAAGCTGAGTTAATTATTTTAAAATCACCTGATCAAAAGTCGTTTTCCTCTTCCAACCGAACCTTGCTAATTCCTACTACATCTACATTTATCCTATCCATTTCCTTCTTTAAATTTTCTAACCTACCAGCCTTTTTTAGACTTCTAACATTTCATGCTTCGACTCGTAGAATGTTATTTTTTAATTTTCTGGTGACCCCTTCCTTAATAGTTCCCACCCGGAGATCTGAACAGGGGACTAGTTTACCTCCGGAATATTTTACCAAGGAAGACATCTCCATCATTGCTATATGAAAATGCAGAGAGCTACATTTTCTTGGAAAAAAAGCAGCTGTAGTTTTCCATTGCTTTCAGCTGTGCAGTACTCAGAGGACTGAGTGATTTTGATATGGCTACTTAGGTTGTCCTGATCTACACCCTTAACAACTACTGAAAGAGCTGCTGCCCTCTTTCAGGAATCATTCCTTAGTCTGGCCCTCAACAAATACCTGTTCAATATGGTTTCACCTTCGGTCCAGCTAGTCTGTATCACTGAGCACTCAAGCCCCCTCACCAACAGCATAGTCTCATGATTCATAGAGGGAAATAAATATATATACATAATTAAATCAAATTAAATTTAAAAACGTAATAGTATTCAAATTATTATATTGAGGTGATTAACATTTGAAAAAATTGTTTTCTGTAATCCAATACTTACAACACAATACGTCTTACAAAGGCCTATTCACTGTTAGGTAATGAAGCAATTTTATACTAAAAGGAGAGTACAATGATTAAAATTGTACCTGTTGCAAATCTGGTACTAAGCATTAAGATTGGATGCACCGCCTATATTTATCATTAATTATAAACTCTGAGCAAATTTTACTGTAACATGCGAATTCAGATCTAATCAAAATTAATTATTTATTTTATTATTTTCTCTGCAACAGAATAACATTTTTTCCTTTTTATTTTGCACTATCACAATTTAATTTTAATGATTACAATATTACATTGTAATGTGAAGCATATACCTCCTAACCAAAACAGCAGTCATTTAATATTTTTAAGTGTTACTTTCAAAAGTAGTCTACAGTACCTCTTAAAGAAATCCTCAACAGTAAAACACTAAAGAAAAAGAAAATTTATTAACTGTTCATATCTCAAAACTGTCTATTTTAAGGTAAGAGACCACTGCTAGGGAAGTGCTGCAGGCTACTTTTGAAACTAGCTGAGAAAAAATTAAACAGCTGTCATTTTGGTTAGGGTTGTCAGCCATACCCTATCCATTTAAAATGTTTGAGTTGCCTCCTGAAGACTTGCTAGATACTTGTGATAAGGTGTTTTCTTAAAAAAAGTAGATCGTTTCAAAAGAGGAGAATTTGTTAAATTTCATTCTTCTATGTCTTATTCTTTTTATCATTTATTAATCACAGATGGAATGAAGCTGACATCTATTTGAGTGAGAAACAAGACAATAGATCAGTTTAATTACTTTGATATATCTCTTAGGAATTACATAAACAAATTATTTAACAAAAAAAAAAAAAACCGAACAGAAATCGATTTTAACAAAACAAATTTCTTAACAGAAATAATTTTATTTTTTATGTTAACAATTAATTTCATTATACAAGAAATTTAATATAAATATTGATTTTACAAAAACGTAAGAGAAAATAACAGACTATTATAACCTTAATTTTAAAGTGAAAAAATATTTACCATAAATGTGAAGAAATTGTACTGCAAAGTTACAGTGACTTGTAAAATAACCTTTAAAAACAAACTAATAGCAGAACAAAAAAAACTTAAGTTTATTAAAAAATAATATAAATGAGATTTTAAGTATAATAAGGTCATCAAGGAAGGTAAAGAATGATTGGCTGCAGAGATTTTAAAACATAATAATTTAAAATATTAATTTTGTGCCTATTTCAGAGCTTTAATTATTTTTCTATGCAGTCACTATTTAAAATTAAACTTTGACTATTCTCTGCATAAAAATACTAGTATCACTTTCTGAATAGAGATTGTATATATTTGCTTGACTTAGATCAGGCTTTGTTCACTTTTAAAAGAGTTCCTGAACAAGGCCATTCCATTGATTGGAGTTTATTTAAATAGTTTATGACATGTCCATATTTAATCATTCTCTTACTTATATTGATTTAGAAACATCAAGAACACTGTCATTCGTTTTTTTTTGTCTCCAGACAAGTGTCAATGAACCCATCTCACATAAATTTTTCCCAAGATGTTCATTTGGGACAGAATGATATGAAGAAATAATATATCAATTTGTCTATCCTTATGAATTTTATTGACAACTTTTTAAATCAGTTCTCAAGTCGAAAGAAAGAACAGTTCTAAACAATCTTCATCATGAACATTTGACTGAACATGATGCTCGTCTTTTCATGCACGATTCATTTATAATCTTATCTAATAATCACAATTTGATTTTCACATATAGTAGAATTTTGTTTTTTTTTAATGTAATTTAATTAACTTTTTGAGCTATGAGGGGCAGCTGAAATGTCATGTACACAGAAATGTAATAGGAGAACAAAATGTCACACAAAGCATCAGGTGTTGCCATTTTGTAAGTTTGAATTTCCTGCTATTAACATCCAAATTTGTTGAAGCTGTCTCATTTTCTGTCAATTGCCATTATTATGGAGTTGAGTATGTCTGCTATGACAATGCACCTAAAACAACAAGCAGTGATTGAATTTTTAATAGCACAAAAAGTGAATGCTAGTGATTGTCATCTAAAGTTATTTATGGTGATGAAACTTCATCAAAGTACAGTGAGCAGGTAGGGAATAAAATTTCATGCATCAAAAGCTAGTAAAGCAAATATTGAGGATGAATCTTGCATTGTTCAACCAGTTTTTGTGACTGATCTTTTTGGAGCTTCTATAACATCTTAGCAGATCTCAGTGTCATGTTTGACAGTCTATGGAGCTGATAATTCTGCAATATGTTGATACTTGGTCACACACATCGCATTAGTCTATGAGGTTCTTGTGAAGTTGAAATTTGAATGTATCCTACACCCTTCATAGTCACCAGATTTGACACCTGTAATTAAAAAGGGATACTAAAGGTACTTATTTCACCATGGATGATGAACTGATGGATGTAGTGAGGTCATGGATTAGGGAAAGGCCACCAGCATTATTCTTGACGAAATGAGAAAACTTGTTCACCAATGGAAGATATATCTAGCTGTTAATGGTGACTACATTGAACAATAAATGTAAATTTTTGTTAGAAATAAAATGAACGTTTATGTCATATTTGTTTCAGTGGACTATCTCTTTTCATTTGTGAGTTATGAAGGACTGTGCATTAGATTTCAGCCACTCTTATAATATAATGGGGAATGAACTGGTTTTCCGTGATCAATTGACAATCACCTACACAAGTACTGTGTACCAAACATTAATTAATTTTTGGGCAGTCCTCATGGTTATTAAATAAAATTGAATTTTTTCCATCCATGAATGTGTACTCAAGTGATTTTTAATATCATCTCAAAATTGTAAATATTTTCTTCACTGGTTTTTTTTTCAGATTTCATTATCATCACAAATCTATCACAATTATTTAAAAAAAATTATTATTTTTCATCATTTGTTGTTCCCCTGATAAATTTTGAAACATATTTTTTGCTAAAACAACATACATCTTATTTCTCATATGAATTATACAGTAATTTATCTGAATAAAATATAATTTATACTGCAATGTAACTTCTGCTGTGGCAAACTAATTTGTAAATTATTTTTGAGATTCTAAAATTCATTGCATCTTCTTTTTTAAAAATAAAAGGAAGTAATTGCTTTTGTAATTGAGGAAGCAAAATTTGAAAAAAAAATTGTTTCAGTAAAGATAAAATACTATTATATATATATTTATTGTTTTACTTTTTTAACTGTTAGGAGCAGTTTATATTATTAATGATATATTTTTCACAGACATATGTTCAAGATTTAATGAAAGGTGAAGCACGTTCTTTATATAGACAGATTGTGAAAGAATCGGGTCACTTTTATGTATGTGGAGATTGTACAATGGCAGAACATGTTTACCGAACATTAAGACAGATACTTCAGGAACAAGGTAGCATGACAGACCACCAAGTCGAAACTTACATTCGACAATTACGTGTAAGTATTATAAAATTTTATGTTGTAGGTAATTCCTGTTGTTATAAGTCCTGAACTCAAAATACAGAAAATATTTTATTTGATAAAACAGGATTCTTTGATGGACGAACTGATTCATATCTTTTTTATCACTTGATATGATTGCTTTGGCACTTCTTTATTCCTTTTTATTCTATGCCAGTCTTTTAATCTCAAGTTATGTTCCATCTTCTACATCTTTAATCTCTTTTTAGATATTCTTATTTTCAACTTTGATTACATTTACCTATAAATCTTTCAACAACAAACAGCTCAACAAACAGTTCATTACCTAATATATACCTTAATAAAATTTTCTAGCATGGATGTCTTAACCATTCAGGACAAATGACAGATTGATTAATTTTTACTTATTTATGTCGCTTGGCTACAATCAAGGCTGTAAAAGATTATTTGAAAACAGGACATACATACAAAGACATTAGCACATCATGAAAATTTTACAAATAGCACATAAAAACCAAGATTCCATATTTTGAATAATATGAAATTTAAAATTTCAATTTAGTTCATGTGTAATGTGAAATTGTATTCACATTTGAACAATATGAAATTTATTAACACACTAAATTTTATAAAAATAATAGACAAATTATGTTATTAGATTACATGTTAAAGAGCATTCTTAATCATTTTTTGGTGCCATTAACACAACCAGTAAGTCCATTAAAATAGGAGGTGCATTATCAGATTTAAGGAGATGATTGGAAAACATAATTGTGAAAGTAAATCATTAATTACTTTTATACATTTTTCAAATAATCATAATACTCCTTCAAAGTATTAAGTAGGATGTATGAATGATCTGAGGCTCTACCCCTTAGTAAGTTTTGATTTTTTAAATTTATTATGTTAAAAAACTTTTAATAAGATAAATTTATAATTTTTCTTTTTATTGGTTTTGGACTGTTTTCTTGTAATATTTATATTTAAAACATGTTTTATTGTGCAAAAATTTTAATGTTAATATTCCATTTTTACTTCCTTGTATGATGGGAAGGAAATATTGTGATTGCGGAAAATTTTGGTTTTCAGATTTCAATGGAAATGTCCATTTTGACTAGTTTTGGCGTGATGTCTGTGCATATATGTATATGTATGCACAGAGTTTTTTTATTAAAAAAAAAATATGAAAAAATATTAGAAGTTATTAATGCAATAAAATTTTATGTACTTTTCATTTTAAAAAAATATGTAATATTTATACCTATTAAATATGTAATTTAATAGGAGTACAAGGAAGTAATTTTTTTTTTTTTTTTTTTTTGTCTTCAGTCATTTGACTGGTTTGATGCAGCTCTCCAAGATTCCCTATCTAGTGCTAGTCGTTTCATTTCAGTATACCCTCTACATCCTACATCCCCAACAATTTGTTTTACATACTCCAAACGTGGCCTGCCTACACAATTTTTCCCTTCTACCTGTCCTTCCAATATTAAAGCGACTATTCCAGGATGCCTTAATATGTGGCCTATAAGTCTGTCTCTTCTTTTAACTATATTTTTCCAAATGCTTCTTTCTTCATCTATTTGCCGCAATACCTCTTCATTTGTCACTTTATTCACCCATCTGATTTTTAACATTCTCCTATAGCACCACATTTCAAAAGCTTCTAATCTTTTCTTCTCAGATACTCCGATTGTCCAAGTTTCACTTCCATATAAAGCGACACTCCAAACATACACTTTCAAAAATCTTTTCCTGACATTTAAATTAATTTTTGATGTAAACAAATTATATTTCTTACTGAAAGCTCGTTTCGCCTGTGCTATTCGGCATTTTATATCGCTCCTGCTTCGTCCATCTTTAGTAATTTTACTTCCCAAATAAAAAAATTCTTCTACATCCATAATCTTTTCTCCTCCTATTTTCACATTCAGCGGTCCATCTTTGTTATTTCTACTACATTTCATTACTTTTGTTTTGTTCTTGTTTATTTTCATGCGATAGTTCTTGCGTAGGACTTCATCTATGCCGTTCATTGTTTCTTCTAAATCCTTTTTACTCTCGGCTAGAATTACTATATCATCAGCAAATCGTAGCATCTTTATCTTTTCACCTTGTACTGTTACTCCGAATCTAAATTGTTCTTTAACATCATTAACTGCTAGTTCCATGTAAAGATTAAAAAGTAACGGAGATAGGGAACATCCTTGTCGGACTCCCTTTCTTATTAGGGCTTCTTTCTTATGTTAAGGAAGTCATGTGGTCTCTATATCAGTTTTTTTAAAAAGTAAAACCAAATTATCAACAAAAAATTAATTACAAATTATTAAAAATTAAATATCAAGTAGTAAAATTATACTAATATCTTTACAAGAATAAAAAAAACCGTGCAAAAACTTGGCTTCACCAGGGAAGTTATACAGGTATGTTTAAAATAAATTTTACCCTCGACAGACAGTTATTTAGCAGAAAGTTGTTAAGTGGCGTATTAAAGAATATAAATATGCAAGTAAAAAATTATTCCACTCTTTGAGTAAAATTTTGAGATATTAGATTCATAGTGTGATTATTAGGCTATTATCCCTACACCTGAATGAAATTTTCCAAATACATAACCAATATGATATACTAATGTAATTGAATCATCTAATTAATTCACAATATGAATTTAGCTCCAGAAATAATAAAAAAAGAGATTTTGCCAACACCCCTTTATGGGAGTTTGTATAAGACTGAACACCATCAGAAACTATCTTTGCTATCTCAGGGGTATTAAATTATGTGAAAAGATTTACCTACCTTTGAGTAAAATCTATCAGTGTATTTCCCTACAAGATGAAGTATATTGACAAGATGTATTTCCCTACATCTTGTCAATCAAGACCAAAATTAAATGGTCCATGTGTACACAAATCATTTTGACAATTCATTCAATTTTTTTTTTTAAATTGCAGCGAGTACAAATGAGTTTTTTATGGTTTTAATAAATCTCTGCTAGGGTCCTACATACACTAAGTTAATATAATTAATTTATCTCATGTTTGGGAGTTTTATGGCATTTTTTTTTCAATTATTAAAAAAAAGTTAATTTTTCCACCATTTTCGGATCTTACACTTGATTTACAAAATTGATATTTATATATTTTATGCATTTTAGTAAGCCTTACATTATTGCATTTGAACCAACTTAATAGGTTGCACCATTATTGCATAATGATTATTACAGAATTTTAATTTTGACAGTCATTTTCAGTTGAACCCTATTGTCGATTGCAGCCATTCATGTATTTTGTAATCCTCTAATGATACTTAATCTGAATCCAAAATCAAAATCTAAGATAAAAATTGTTCACTCACACATATGTAGAATCAGTAACAAACTGCCTGTTCATTAAAAATTAGTTATGTATGTTGTATGAAAACAGTCATAAGAATTTTTTAATTAATTTTTTATTTGTGTCAGTGTTGTTTCCATCACAAAAAAAGCCAGATTGGATAGACTTGATCAGATGCTTGCATAAGTTGACCCTCTGATTTTTAAATCCATTTCTTGTTTCATTAATCATTTTGTTACATTTCATTATTTCATATGTAATTATATTTTTTAGGATGAACCATTTTATTGTGATTGTTTGTATATATACTGATGTAATTTATATTTTTAAAAAAACTTTATTTATTTTTATCCATAGGATGAAAATCGATATCATGAAGATATATTTGGAATAACGCTTAGAACAGCAGAAGTACATAACCGATCACGAGAATCAGCACGAATAAGGATGGCATCTCAATCGAATCCTTAGCTAAGGAAGAAAAGCAGCCCATTTATTGTGGCTGCTGATTTAATACATTCTATCCGCTCATTTTTAAATCAATGAAAATAAATTTACTTTGAAGTGCAAATTTAGCATATTTAAGAATATAGAATTTGTTTCTATTATTAAATTAATTTTTTTTTGTAATTAAAGGTAATAAATAATACCAGTTATTGATAGTAAGGCAATGTAATGGATTAAAAGAAAAATAATTCAAAAAAAAAATCATATGTTAAAATAAAATAACAAGATTAAATTATTTATCATCACCATTAATGTCACATGATTAATTACACTTCAGTATGAACTCTAAATTTTGTCTAAAAAGATATTAAAATACAATATGGTTGTTATTAATGAATCAATTTTTATTTTTATGTATTATTTTTATTTTTAATGAAAGAATTAATATTTTTATATATTATTATAAATAATTTTTCCTTGTTATTTAACTTTCTTATGACTGATGTGCATTTATTAATATATCTCTTTTTAAGATAACAATAAAACTATTGTTCATCTGAATTAACCCACCGTGTCTACTGCTAAACTCATCATTGCAAATCACATGCTTAACAGCTGATTTTCAAAATTGAAGGTTCTAAGGTTCAAATCCTAATAAAAGTTAGTTACTTTTATATGGATTTGAATACTAGACAATGGATATTAGTGTACTTTGATGGTTGGGATTAATTAACTACACATCTCAGGAATGGTTGCCCTGAGTCTGTACAAGATTATACCTCATACATGTCATATTTCATGTCCTCATCTCAGTGGGCCATAGGGGGTTGCTTATTGTCATCACTAGTTGAACAGAATGCTATGTAAAAATTAGAAATAATAATAATATAATCTGAATCAGCCATTTGTTTTTTATTGTAAATTTATTATATTAATTTCAAGACAACTCTCTTTGTTTTGATATTATACAATATAAGCTTATTTTTTATTGATGTTAAAAAACTTTAATAAAACTACTCAGGTATTATTCCTAGATGTTATATTATTGATAATTAACATACAGAATAAAATTAAACAATGTTTTTTTTTGTTTCATGAATACTAAGTTTGAAATGTCAAAGTAATACCAAATCAGATCAGTAAATCTTTGAGTCACCTTTTTTAGCATAGCTGACAGAAGTTAGTCATGGAAAATTCTTGAATAGAATTTCAACACTGTCTTCATAGCTGTATTCAACTTAAAAAGATTTTTTTTCTGGTAAAAGATTTGCTGATGGATTTTGTAACTACTATTTCTTGAAGAAATTCGCTGCCTCTGTAGTTAAATTAACCTCTTGTCAGGCATGTTTCTTATACATATGTTATATTTTTTTAATAATTTTTTCAACTACACATTACAATGATGCTTCTTCCAAATTTTTTAGAAAATTTCTGTCTAAAATTAAAAGAAATATCTTGACATAATTTTCTATTATAAATATATATGCTTAATTAAAATAAATAGTTTTAAATCTAAAAGTATCAACATATAGTATTTTGCAATAAGCAAAATATAAATGTAAACAAACGAAAGAAAAACAATTCTATAAACATTTTTAAAAACAATTTGCCACTTATATGCTTTTATTTTATACATGAAATTAATTGAAAATTATAAATGAAATTTAAACATGTGAATAAAATCTGAAGCTAAAAAATAGATAAATTAAACGGTAAATGATTCTTAACTCTTTGAAAACAGGAATATTTATTACATGTGAAAATTCCATTAAAAAGCACATTAGATAATTAAAACAGTAAGCACAGCAAATAAAAGATTTGTGTGGTGTACTAGTCATGATCTAGAGTTACCAGCAATGTGCTGACCCTCAACAATAACAGTAGAATAGATGGCAACTACAGTATACATCTGCATAGTATATATAACAGACCACATAATTGTATATAATCAACTTTATTAAAATATAGTTCTGCTTTACACCTTTTTATAAATTTCTGTTGCTTTTTTTCTTAATTTTATATTGTAAATTTCTTAATTTTATTCAAATTTCATAAGTCGTTTTCCTTATGTATTAAAGAAATAATTTTTTTCCTTTATAGAATTTTTTATATTACAGAAAACTAATCTTATACTTAAGCAATGTTTTTAATACAAATTCCAAATACGTTAGTTTATAATTCCATATACTTTTATTACTTTCGATGAAAAATTAATTGTTCATTCTAAGGAATGAAAAAATATATCACATGAAGTAACAATATTTCAGGTAAATGTCATCTTATCACTTTGAACATCTTAAGGTTTATCTTAAAATTGAAGGGTGTAAAGTAAGGAAAATAAAATAAAATGCCAGTGATTAATAAAGCAACTTTAATAAATTGATTTCTTTTAAGACACTACATAAACTTTCATTGCTCCCTATAGGCATTAGTTGTTTTATATTTAACGGAAAAGCAAAAATACATGCATGCAGATTATAATAATTCAACTGTTTATTCATGATAAATTCAAGTAGTAAAAGTATATTCTTTAATGCATGTAATATAAAACAATATTGATACATTATTTTATAAAAATAACCAAAACATAAGCATATCAGTGTAGTTAGTTGCATCTATTTTATTTTCTCACTGACCAACCAAATATCACTGATTCACTCATTAATCAGTACATAAGTTGTTTATAAGATAATTTTCTTATAAATGTTCATCAATCATAATAGTACATCTGTATGTCTTTAGTCTTAAGTTTAAGCACTTAAGCATTTTCCAGTTTTAAAATAACCTAAAATTCAGTATTAGTCACTATTTTTAAAAGTAAATGTTGAAAGATAGTGGTGGTGACTGTCTTATTGGTATTAAATACAGATACAAATTCTTAAAAAAATTTTTTAAGTTGTGTTTTGTTAAAAAAATATTTAATATTACTACATTTAAATGATTTTTAGATTAATTTTTGTGATAAAGCACAGGAAACTAGATCACTATATTGCTTTCTTCTGTATAAGAGGATAAGCTGTGTTTTTTGTATTAGTCTTTTATTGTGTTTATTTATATGGCTGGAAGTTAATAACCTCTGTCGTTGCCAAAACAGGAAAAACATATCTTTTGAAAATAAATTTCATAGCAAAATAGTCTGTTTTTATGGTGAAAAGCAGTGAGTGAGGTCAGATTTTTATTTTGTTGTGATAAATGTTCTATACATTCTTCAAGTATCTGCTGTTATTATTTACAGAATTAATTAATAAAGATCATTTGAACACATATAATACAACTATTATTAATCATTAAAATTATGATTAGCATATTATTATATATAAAACGATAGTGCTTCCTAAAATAATCAGCTACCCAATTAATTACAGAATTGGTCTTGTCCATTTTTAGCTGAATATTCTTAAGATAGTGCTATTAATTAAACCCACATTTTATTAACAATTTAACATAAAATCCTTTTTAAAATAACTCTCCCATAAATTAGATATGATCCATGTCTCTGTGTAAGATCACTGATTAATTAATAACAGCTGATAGTCAATAACTTTTATCAGTCCTTAAAATAGATAAGATATATTATTGGTGTAATTTATTGTATATGATTGGTTCTAATATTACATTATTAATTTGTTATTTTTCACATTCAGATTTAGAGATGAACTTAAATAAATTTATGTTATAAAAATTGCAAAGAAATAAACAGCTGTAAACTCTAACCTATTTTTTCCATTAATAAATATTTTAATAATTTTGTTTTTGTATATGAATATCTTTACAATTATTAACCTAAACAATCCACTTTAAAGCCAAGGATTTAACTCAAAACAATATTTATTTGACAAATAAAAGTTTTAAATTTCTGTAAATAATTATAAACTAAAATAAATTAATTAATAGCTGTAAGGTTCATTACTCCCTGGGCATTCAGTTTCCAGTAGCCAAATTGACAGCAACCACTAAAATGAAAGATTAATATGAGAGTATGCGCCCTTGGTAGCTTCAACAAAGACAACATGAGCAACACAGAGCGACCAGCTGGTTCCATTGGTTATTTTTCTTATGAAGAAATGCAAGATCTAAAATTCATATCCCTGCCACTTACTGATGATCTAACATCATCAAATGATTTTATAGACATTGTTACAAAATTAAACAAATTCTTTATATTGTCTTATATCTTAATCTTTATTGAGATCTTAATTTTTATTTAATCTCTATATTGTCTTTAATCTTATCTTCATATTGTCTTAAATTTTCATATAGTCTTGCATGTAAAAAAAATACTACAAAAATTTATATTTGTTGTTCTTCCAATAAAAGATTCACCCAGTATTTTCTTTTTGTTTTTGTTTTTTAAATATTTATTAATAACGACAGCACTTCCTCAATCTCCATTCTGCTGACTGGGTTATGTAATACTGACAAATTTTTAGTTATTGATTTGGTCTCCTACTTTTTGGGACCAAGTGCATAATAGGCTAAATTTAATGAAAAATGTATTTCTAAAATCCTGTAATGCACCATGATTAACATCACTGACTTTACCTATGTACTGTTACATACACATACACGTACCTATGTTACTGTTAATAATATTCATACCTTATGAAATTTAAATGATTTTTAGCATTAGGCTTAGGCAAATAAAACATTCTTGTTAATATTGAGTCCATTGAACAAGGGATAACTAAAGATATTTGCAGTAAATGAGGAAAATTAATATTATAGTTAATTTTATAAAACATAACAAAACATTTTTTTTAAATTTGTAATTTTTATCATTAATCTTGCAATAAATACGTCTTAAAAAGCATTCTGAATTTATCTTCATCTTTATCATATATTTTTGTATAAGGACATCTCACTAAATTAAAATATTCCATTATACATTAATAATTAAATTAAAATAGAATTACAGTACTCTGATATATAATCAGGCAGCCTGATTGCCATATTACTGAACACAATAAATAAATGTAAAAAATAAATGTGTATGTGTTTCTAATGTCTTTTATTTCTAATGATTAAATATTATACTATAAAATTAATTTTATATTCAGAAAAAAATTATTTGAGAAAGCCATTTAAACATTTAACTTGCAAGGTTACACACTAATTGGTTTTAAAAAATGTATAGTTTTTTGGTATATATGAACATTTTAACATTTTGTCTTTTTATTTCTATAATCAGAATATCATTTAATTGTATATAGGTTTCTTCAACCTGAAGAAAGTCACTTGATTTCATTATTCACCTTTTCTTTATTATTATTTTATATATATATAGCATTGACTGTAGAGTGCCTCACACATTAATATTTTTATTTACTCTGATTTACTATCTCCCAGTAGACTTAAATTTTTTTTTTGCGATAAAGTGTTATGTTCATACTTGTAAATATAAGTAGTCATTTGCATGTACAACATTTTTTTTTACACATTTTTGGTGGTAGATTTTTTATATATTGAAAGATGAGTAACTAATTATGACTTGCATGAATTATAAATACATAGGCCTCATATTTGGAGATTATATTTATCATAGAGTCACATGCTGTATTCCAATAGAATTACTCATTTCCTGTCATAGCAAACTTTAAATAAAAACTTTATTACACCTTCTATTCCATAAAATAACAAAACCAGAGGATTACTAGATTACAAGATTAAAGAAAAACAGATTACAGCAAGCCTATTCTAATTTTAATATCGCACCTTTAAAACATTTATTAAAAATAATATTAATATGATTTAGAATTAAGTATAATTTGACTAGAAAACTGAAATTGCTCTTACATAAAATGTCTGTATATTTTTTCTCATTGTTATTGTTTACAATTGTCTTTGTCTTCAAAAAACAAAGAATCATAGACTTCATCACATTTCTCAATATTAAGATAAAATTTATTCCTTTCACATCATAAAATTAAACATTTAATACAATTATAAGGAAAATAACATAAAAGTATTGTTTTTGTTATTTTTTTAATTAAAAATATTTTTCAAAAATAATGTTACAAAACAATTTTTGATAAAGATAAAGTTCATTTTCCTGTGAAACATCACATTTTTAAATACAATAACTTTTTTTTATTTTTATTAGTATAATCACATTTTATGAAAAATAGATCACTTACTTTTTCTTTTAATTGTTATTAATATTCTTGTCTTTTAGTTTGTTATTAACAAACATATTTACATCAGTCGAACTGCATGGATTAGATTTAGATATATACTAGATTTACAATTAGTTTCTTTGATATATTAGTTAGGGGTTTTATTTTATTGAATATATTATTAGACTGAGAGATAAAAACTTTTTTTATTATTCATTTTTAGTATATAATTACCGGTACTGTATTACCATATGTATTGTTATTTTATTATTATTTTTTTTTTTTTGTTTTAACGCATTGAATGAATTAAGTGATATAAATATATCACATGTGTGTATTTGTATGTCTAACAATGTTTAATGTGAGATGGCTGATAATAATTTTAAAAAGAAAGTAATGTTCACAAAAAGTATATAATAAAGGTGTGTAAATATTGATCTGTAAATATTTTCATATTTAAAAAATTACTGTTGTTAATTTCTAAAAGAAAACAGTGTTTCCGATGCTAGAAAATGAAATGTTTGCTTTTGTGTGTATAAATGTTTGAATAAGCCTCTTATTTCTAAGTGGATAATGTAAATATTGATTTTCTTTTTATACATATTTTAGTTTATTTTTTTATTTAGTGTGCTATAGTTATTGTTATTAATGCAAGGACTGAAAAGCCTAAATTTTTGTATTATATTATATTCCTTTAGTTGGTATATAGGGGTTAAAAGGACCAAACTACACCAAAACATAAATTATATAGTTGTAATATTTTCTTTTATTTCTTTAATTGATGTTACTAAATGTATTAGCCAATAGTTCTTATGTATTTATTTAAGAACAAGAATGAACAATGATTTTTATAAAGAACAAAGTTATTTTTTACTCATAATTCTTCTTTTCTCTTTGTAAATATTTGCAGTAGTAAAGTTTTGATAGATCAGGTAGTGTACTTACATTTCAGTTATTAAATTTATTTTTATTATGAATTCTTTTCATCTGTTGTAAATAATTCATCTGCACATGTTTATATTTGTTGTATGTATGTCATGCTTTTATAAGGTAGTATATGATATTAACATAACCTCTGCTACTTTAACATTAGAATATTTACTGCATATGCTGAACTGGAAAATGTTTGACTTGACACATTTATTGATTTCAATATTTTTCCTTTAAACAGTTCTTTTTATAGTACATAAACTGTAAAATAATTTTAGTTGCTTTTAAAATGAAAATAACCATCAATTTCTTATCATTTAATTTTTAAACATGAAATATTAACCATTGTGAGGTCTGTTGTTTAAACACATTTAAATTTAGTTTCTACTACATTTTTTAACCTCCATAAGTTTTTGATTGCAAGCTTGTAGGATTAATTATTATTAAAAAAAAAAAAAAAAAAAAAAACATTACTTTAAATAGAAGATGAGTTCAACAGATTTAAAAACCATTGAAAATATTTAGCTCTAATAAATCAAACAAATTGTAGCCTTAGTCATACTAAAACAGACTTTTCCATAAAATTCCAGCTTTTTGCTACTGTTATGTGAAATATTACATAAATGGTCATTAATACATATTTTATTTATTTAAAATTATATAAAATATAAATTGTTATATCAGTAATGAATATGTTTAAAAAATGTACATATTGTTTCAATAACTGAATTATTGAACAAATGCTGTTCTTCATGGCAAAGTGTCTTTGTCTTTCATCAAGAAACTTCTGAATTTGAATTCCAGTTACTCTTGTCATTTTTCTTACATTTTAAATATCTCATATTATATTCCGACACACAAGCCACATGCTTAGAAAGCTTATGTTATGAATTAACTGTTTAAACAAGAAAAATTTCCATTTTCATTATAAAGTTTTCATTCTAAATATAATTAACTAGAGTGAGTGAGTTATTTAATTGTTAAGCAAGATAACTATTGAATTTTATGGAATTTGCTTCTCTTTTGTATGATTAATTCACCATGTAAGTTTTCAAGCTTGTGCATGGGAATTAAAATGGAAGTTTTTGCAGTATATGAAAGATGCCATGTCTGACCAAGATTCAAACCTGAGACCTCTGGATGAAAGACCGAGATGCTACCACTCCACCACGGAGATCAGATTTACTTTACACTTTTAT
Organism: Lycorma delicatula; assembly: GCF_047948215.1. Taxonomy (NCBI): domain Eukaryota; kingdom Metazoa; phylum Arthropoda; class Insecta; order Hemiptera; family Fulgoridae; genus Lycorma; species Lycorma delicatula. The sequence continues at coordinate 155,835,400 of NC_134458.1, forward strand.
TACATCATCTTTGTGGTGTTCCGTAAATTACATTGTTCTTTTTACATAAAGAAAAGCCCCTGAGACCCTTCATTTATTAAAATTGTTCATAATTATCAATATTCTTTTTCATCCCTCTTTCCCGAAGCAGGTGATTTATTTATAACTGAATAAAATATAGTATGAGGTATGTTCAAAAAGTTTACAAATTTTTTTTTAGTGCACAAACATATTTTGTAGCAAGACATATTTAGCTGCACTGTTCAGTCGCAGTGATAGGCTATGCATGTTCTGAGATTATTTTCTTTAGCAACAAAGGTCTTAGCATTGTATCTGTAGAACCATCTTTTATTACCAGCTGTTATTCGCTTAATGATTATTTCATCCAATGTGCCTGATCTAGGAGTTTGTGACAGTTCATAGCTTTTATACCGTTATGTCCTTCAGTGTCATCAATTGTAAGATATACTTGGCTCTAATTAGGTGTATTTAAATCTTTTCTGGTAGAATTTAATGACATTAACCAGGTGAAATTTTGCAACTTTTTATGATTCCTTGATCAATGGTTTCCTACCTCTGATTAAAACAAAATTTTGTTGTCTTTTCTTGCATTAATCAATTATGCATAGTTTTTAACTTCATCGATGTCAAGGGACATTTTGAACAATAGTCATCATTTATTAACCAATTTTCACCTTTTTTTTATATTACTTATATCATTCGTGATATTAAGTACAGTTTAAAGGGTGAAAACATCATTTTATATATGTAATATAAAGTTTTATTTAAGAGACAAAATTTTGGGATATTGTTTGCTAAAATCAGTCACCTCATAAAATAAAAAACACAAATACTATTTAGAGGTACAGAAATTGATCACTAACAGCGACTAACTTAATATAAAATATAAGAGTACTTTTCAAGATCATAGTTCTACAACACTGTACTTTACCTCATCACAAGCAATCCATTTGTGGAACATACAATAATTTGGAAACTCTTTGAACACAACTCATGTATAAAATCTTAATTATTGTAAAATTATATTTTTGTGTATATGTATGTATGTAAATATTAAAAAAATAAAAAAGATTTATTAATTTCAATTTTGAAGATATAAATGTGGAAAGAATGAACATGAAAAATATGAGAGAATTTGAGTGAAAGGAAAAATTAAAAATAGGCATAATTAGATGGAATTAATTAAAAATATTGTAAATATTATAAGTAAAATTTTTATCTTGGCTTACTAAATAAAATTTTATCCATTTACTACATTTCTGATTTTATAAATTTTTAACTCATGCTTATTAATTAAAAATAATTCTATTTGCTGTATTTCTATCTCACAAAAAAAGGTAATGAGCAAAATAACACTACTTTAAGCTTGTCATATTTCATACTTTGAATATTATATAAAAAAATATATATTAACTAAATTAAATATTTCAAAAATAAATTTATGTGTAATGTTTACAAAATTATTTATATAAACTCAAGATATTCTTATGAATGTATCGTAAAAAAATAATTCTTTTGTACTTAAGTGTATTAATTTAGCAAATAAAGGTAATTTTTTTTTTAAATAAAATTTTTCATAATTGATCTAAATAATTATTTGCATTTACATTCTTTAAACTGTCATACATTATATTTGTTTTTAATTATCATTCTTATTAGTTTATTTTACATATATTTCATTTTTCATAACATTTAATTGTTTATTTTAATTGAGAGATTATTAATTATATCAGAAATTGTTTTTATTATTAAAAGATAATTACATTTGTAAATTTAGATATTGTATTGACTGCATGCACAATAAAATCCTTATTGACAACTATAAAAAATTATTCATTTTTGGAAAACACCGTATATTAGTTAATTTTTTAAACTTATGTTAAAAAAGAAAGTAAATATTGTGCTTTATATTTATTTTTTTGCTTGTTTATGTATGGATAATTTAACAACTGTGCACTGATTGGGATAACCAATTTATGGTTATAGAAGGGGAGTTTATTAACCGAACTTGGTTCTAGACATAGTCAATATTCACTTATATCCCCACATGTGCTATTTTGAACCAAGAGTTAGTTTTAATTTAGAATTTTCAACTATGAAATATATTGTGTATTACCTGTAACTGTTTTAGTAATTTTGGTGGCCAAAATCATATCTTTGAATATTTCTTAGTACAAACTACTTCCCAGTGCTGCTGTATACATGATCTCTCTTAAATATGAGACAAGAATTAAAGACCTCTATTTGTATCAAATTCAGTTTTATTTCATCATTTTGCACTGGCCCGTATTGATTTTACCATTTGGGTCTGAGTGTCTGTGGCAGGAAATACAAAATCTTTTCTATGGTTAACAGTGAACTTGACATACTGCATGTTCTCATCCCTATCTAGGTCATGGTATCCTTTATGTAAGTCAGAAATTACAGTTTGTTTTCGAAAAATTGTATCTTTGCTATACTGTGTTAAGGTTGTTACACTGTAATTAGGTACAGCATACAGGGTACAACATGTTTTATTTTTGTGGCATACACTTCCAAAAACCCATTGTTGTGGGTATATTATCCCTTTATTAAAACAGATTCATCTATTTTAATAGTCTATCTTTTCCCATCTATTTTAATATTATTCTGTAATAAAGAATTAGTGCACATATCCCTCAAATAATTTTTTAATAAGAACAATAATAACAAAACAAAAAAAATAATAATAACACTGTTTCAACAGAACAATGCTATAATTGTTGTTCTATTATTATTATAATTATTGTTTTGTTCTAATATAATTATTTTTCTTTAATTTGTACTTTTTATTGTTCTGTATATATTTTTATAAATTGGTGTTTGAATTTTTTACAATTTCTAATTCCTTTTTACAAAAACTGACAGTTTTTATGAATTAATTAATTATTTTACAATTATTAACCCATGAATAAATAAAAAATATTATTTTATTTAGTCAGTTGACTACCTTTTCTAACCCACATTTCATTTTTGCACGTTGATTTATTGCATCACCAGCATTCTGCTTATTGCGTAACAGTCACAAAAAATTTATTTTAACGCAACATACTGGAATTTTACATGAATGCCCAAAAAGGAGCATAATGTTTTTAGGGTGATGTATGTATGTGTGTTCCATCATAGCAGCTCAACGGCCGAACTGATTTAGATGTATGAACCCGAGTTGGAATCCTTACGTTACAAGTAGTATCAAAAGCTATGTAAATATGTATATATGTATGTTTAATTGTAACAAAAAGGTCACAAAAGATCATATACACAATTCTAAATCGATAGTATTTTCAGTATCAATTTATGTAAAAATTGAACAGCCTTTTCTTTTTTATTGTATTCATAACAATCAGAAAATTGACATCATTATAAGAAGCAGTAACAAATCGGCCAATACAAAAAGCAGAATGGATGGCCCAGAACATACGTCAGAACATTATCAATATTAGCATCATTACACAAATAAATTTATAAACATGAAAAGTAATACTCAAACTTATTTTAATTATGTTATATGAGTTTCTTAAGAATTAATAACAAAATAAAAATTTCCTTTTGTTATCTCTAACTGTACATTATAAAAGAATATGTTTGCAGAATACTGTACTAAAACACAAAACCACATGTATAAATGATGCAAACTGCCCCCATAAAAGTTAATTTTGGGAAAACTGAAATCAGGTAAAAAAGAATACTTTTAGTACTTAAAAATGTTCTTTATGGAAAAATTTTATCTTATTTAAATAAATATAAAAAGACAAATTTCTTAAGCTTCTTTTTAAGATTTTGTTTTACCTTAAAAAAAAGTATAATCAGTTTTTGTAGTAGAAGATAGAGTTGTGTTTTTTTCAGAGAGAATTTTGGAAAGACTATGGATTGTTGCTAAAATATTCAATTTGTTATGTTTATTGAGTCATAACCAATATATAAGCTTAAGGAAGATTAATATAACAAAGAATCTTCCGTCTTCAATAATGAATTTTTTTCTTCTTCTCTTCTTATTATTATTAAGATTATTATTGTTGTTGTACAGCATAGTATATTGCACAGTAAAATCTTAATTAAAAAAAAGCTAACAATTGAAGTTTAAAAAATAATATTATAAAAAATAAATGTTATAACTGCACACCCAAGAATTCAGTAACCATTTTGTCACCACCATCAAAACTCATGAATTTGTCTGCTGTTCTAGTAATTAATATAGCAGTCAATGGAATTTAATATGTCTGAAGGATAGATCTCCTTCACTGTTATCACTATTTGAATTATTTTTTCTTCCCAATTTTTAAAAAGGAATCCTTTTAAATCCATTATTATAACCCTGATGTAGTCGGAGTCCATATCTCTTTTATAGATATATTGCTCAAGTAATAAATGTTGCTCTAGTGAAGCTGTTAATGTTACCTGTAGGATGATGTTGCATTGCATTTGTCAATAACACAAACATCTTGCAATTTTTTATGTTGAATGAATTGTTTATTATGTCTGAAAACTGAGATAAATGTCTTTATGAATGGGAAGCTTGACATTTCAGCATATCTTTATGTACTCTGAATGGCTAGTTCTTTTAGACTAGAGGTTCAATAAGATCAAAGACTGGTAATCAGAAAAGTTAAAACAGTCTAATTACTTAAAAATTATACACATCTTTAAGTTTAATTGGCAAAATTGAATCATAATTTATTTTGTAAGGTTAACATTTTCCAAACTATATTAAAAAAAAGACTTAATTAATACATTATTAATAAAACAAAGTCTGTACTTGGAAAAAGTGTGACATTAATATTAACGTACAGGTATATTTTTTCAGTATGAAAAATATTAATGAAATAATAATTAATTTAACAGCAATCTTATTAATTTAACATAATGTTTTTTTTTTCAATAAAAAAATTCCCGATTATTTGTAGTTTTAATATTTTATTTTAATGCATTTTGCATTTCATGAAATGCAAAATACATTAAGCCAAGGGACTGCAGACATGAATGAGTAATTAAACTAAGGTATCTGAATGTGGTTCACCATAAACTGTTTCAATTTAGATTTTAAAAATGCCAGTTTAGTTCATAAAAAAAATTGTGAATACCAGTAATATTTCTTTTAATTACTTTTGTTAATCCTGCTTCTATACTCCTTGAACCATAATTGCAATCGTAAGGGACATCTTCTCTAAAATTGAAAGTATGCAAAAAAGTTATTTTTTTTAATATGCATTTAGTACACCAGACGGATGAAAAAAAAGCTGTAAAGGTCATGTGTGTGGGTTATAAAATTACTCTTACAATCTTTTCTGTATCTTAATCAAGGGACTGAGCTGAAGGAAAATTTCCTACCATTCTAATGAATGAGATGAATACCTTATATACCAACTGGGTTGGTATGAATTTAGTATGAATTTTTTACTGAAACAGTGCAAACAGTATCATAGTTGTTTTGAAGGTAGACGAACATAAAATCAGTTGTCAAACTAACTGAGCTAATGACATTTTTGAAGGACAATTAATTTTAATACCATTTGTTATTTATTGAATGCTGAAATTAAGATGATTTACTCTTACTCATAAAATTGTTAAAAAAAATTGAAACAAAATGAAATTACTTCTAACTTTGCCTTTCAATTATTTATAAAATGGAAGCCAGCAGTAATTTGCTTTGTTAATGTAACGTTATGTAGAAATATTATCTATAACTAATTTAAATATATACGTTATTAAATATTTTTCAACTGTGCATGGAGTTATTTACTATTATTATTATTTTATTATATGTAATTATTTTTTTCATCAATTTGATTTTTTCAATCTTGTGTAAAATTTGTTTGTTGTAGTTTTTACATTTGGTATTTAAATTGTCTTTTATTCCAAATTTGTTATATTTATTATAATTAAAAATTAAAATGCAAATATATCTAATATTATTATTACTGAATTAATATGATATTGGTATTTTTCTTAACTCTTACTTAACATACAATATTTAAATCAAGATTATATAATACTATTAATAAAATGCAATACTCGTTTTTAATATTGACTGTTTTTGTTATTAATACAATGTTCATATTATATCAATTGATTAAATATATAATATAATAAATTAATGCTCTTTTTTAAAAAATATTTTACAAGAATTACATTTAACTCTTACATATCTGATTGTTGTGCTTAAACTTTACTTACTACTCTCTTTATATAAATATAAAATAAATATATTAATAATAATATTCCTATTTTGAATGAATTTTTAATTAACTCTCAATGTGATAATAGTACTGTATTAGAAAAATTTTCAAATATATTATTACATAAAATAACAATTTATTTGTTCAATCATTCTGTATTTTATCACCAAAAAAATGTAAAATATTTATCATTTTCATTTAAATTAATGAAACAAAATTATTCTATTATATATTAAAAATACTATGTTTTAAATGTGATAATTTCTTAAAATGGTGATGTAAAGAAGTAGGTTATAATAACCAGAATAAAAACAAAAATTATTACTATTATTAAATGTATATGTTTTGAATTGTTTTATTCTTTTCTTAATGTCATGTTCATTCCTTAATTTTATAACTCTTGTGATTGATTGATTCTATAGTATAATAATTACTTTAGACATTTTCATTGAGAAGGTGAATAGCACTTTAAAATTACAAATGACTCAAATTATAAGGAAATAGTTCTCCCAAAGGTTTTTCAGAGTAATTATCGACTACTATAGAGTTTCCAGTAACACTGTTGTTAAGAGTTTTCATCTGACAAAATGAAATCAAGATGAATTTTTGTTTTCAAGAAGAGACATTTAAAAAAAAATTACCAAAATATCTTCTTCAAATATTTAATACTGTTAATATATACAGTAGCATGCAAATTAATCTGAACACAGGGAATTTTTTGTTTATTTCTATGTTGCAACTACAGTCCTTAACCATACCCATTTTTTAAGTTGTCTGTGTAATGTGAGGTTATTGCTCTTATCAATTATAGGTTATTTATCAATTTTCACATTATAAGTAGTGTTTTGTGAAAGTTTATTTAATTGTTTATTATAAAATTATATCTTTGTATTTTTTTCTGTGTATCTTGAATATATAATGGACATAACTTCAGGAAGTATTAGAAAATTATTTCTCTTTCTGAGCATACCAATAGGATACAATAGCAGGACTAATAGCTTCTATGTGTGCTGTTGGACTAAGGGTAGCGAATGCTATTTTAAAACAATTTAAAGAAAGTGGTTCCTTTTCACCTTAAAGGAAAGGTAAATATGGTCGTAAAAGAAAAGATACTCCAGCACAGGATTGGTTATTTGTGAAAAAAGTAAACTTGATCCAAAGTTATCTGCTGTGGACTTAAATCGAGAATTAGCAGCCAGAGAAAGAGATTTACACATGACATCTGTTACGTACCGACTTCTTGCAACTGGACAGAAAGCTCGTTGGCCAGCTAAAAAGCAGGTTTTAACAGTAGCAATGTGCAGAAATAGGCTCTTGTGGGCCAAAGCTCATGATAACTAGACCAAAATAGACTGGAAAAAAGTTATGTTTTCTGATGAGTCACATTTTTATGTTCAGAAGTAAAGGGTTCCATACATTAGAAAAACATCAGATGAAAATATATTACTGGCTCTTATTCAACAATCAGTTAAACATCCCCAGAGAAAAATGTTTTGGGGTTGGTTCACATTTGAAGACTCTTGTTCATAACTTCCAGTACATGGTATATTGAAAAGTGATGAATATATAAAGATTCTGAAGGAAAGGGTTGTGGCACAACTTCAGAACAAATTCTCACAAGGCTACAGAATGTTCCAACAAGATTTGCCAAAAAAGTAGAAAAGTTTTTCAAAGAACAAAACATTAAAGTGCTCCTGTGGTCAGAAAACTCCCCAGAGTTAAACTCAATTGAACATTTTTGGGCAATAGTCAATAAACTACTCTGAAAAATGGATTTTCCATAAAAATTGACCCCCATTAAAGCAGTTATATTGATAAGGTTTCATGATGAAGAAATCAAAAAATCAAAAACTTGCTGAATTGATGCCAAATTGTGTACATTTAGTGATTAAGAATAAAAGAGGACAAATTAATTACTAGATATTCACAAATTGTACAAGTATGTTTTTTTTTAGATAAACTTACTTTTTATTAAATAACATCTGTGTTTGGTTTAATTTTCAAGCTACTTTATAAATAAATAAATAATTTTTTTATTCTGATCGATACAAAATAATATGTATATAACAGAAATGGTAGGTATACTAAAACATGGTTAATAAAAAGGAACTGTTCTAATATTTAACTGTATTTTTCAAGGGAATCCTGTGATAAAACTTTGATCAGAACAGTTTCACAAAATACATAATTATAGAAATAAGAAAAGATATGATTAAAGTAAATATTAGTTATTTAAAATATAAATACATGAATTTTTATTACCTTTGCAAAAAAGAGTAGTCATTTTTTCTTAAAAGAATAACAATACCCACCTCTAAAAAAAACAGATAACAGACTTGTTTTCTTATAACTCAACACTGTACTTCAGCTTACTACAAAGGTCTTATAATGCTTCCATTAACAACATCTTATTTAAAAAATCTTTCCACCAATTTATTTAAAATACAATCTTTTTTGAAGAACAATACTCTCTCAATGAATTTTTAAATAATACCAATTAAACAATTTAAAAAACATGCACTTTCTGCATTCTGTTCGAAGTGTATGTGCTCAAATAATCAAAAACATCTGCTCAAATAATTTTCAGAAACACCTTTGCAATCACAAATTATTTTTGTGGTTATTTTTTATACTTAATAAATTCATATATGTAACTTAACATTATTTCATGTGTTTATATTTTAAATAATTATTATGGGTTTTAATCATGCCTTTTGTTTATCTAATGTTGACTGTACACATTTCTGATGTGATCTATATAATGCATTATTATGTACTGTTCAGAATAAAAAAAATTATTTAATAGCATTAAGGAAAATACATTAAGGTACTAAATAAATGTGTAACTACAAAATAATTCATTCAGTAGACATTAATAAGAATCATTTGAACATGTATTTACATATATGTTGAATGTCATGCAGAAAATACAGGTTTTTTAATTAATATTATTTAAAAATTTATCTACAGAGTTATATTTGTTTAACTGTATTTTACAGAATAAATTGGGAAGGTTCTACACGGTTTAAATCATTCAGCAATTTATTAAAAATGCAACAGATGCAAAATAGGGCCCTTTCTCATAAACTGAATTACTGTGAAGAGTTTCATGAGCAGTACTCTTGTCTCGTAAATAGTTTGGAATTCTTTCGAAGCATATTAATTTATTATAGGGGAGGTATACAAAAGTAAAGGAAGTGTTTGAGCCAGAATTGATTATTCAAAACTTGTTTAGATCTGACCAGTTTCCTGTTCTGTGTACATTACAGAGGTTTAAACACTTTCCACTGTTGTAAGTAAATGAAAATGTGCTTTTTTAATCAAATAATCAAAATCATGGATCATTTTCTTTATAAAAAAAAGAAACTTGAAATATATACATAAAACATTTGTTACTACACTTAAAAAACAAATACATCAGTGATCAAATGTACTGCTTGACACAAATTAAACAAGATTCTCAAGCATTTTAAGATATGTATTATTGAGAATGAAACTAGCATAGTCATGTAAAAATCTTGTAGAAATTTATTTCCAGTTATTTAAAAGCTTGATTGCGGTTTTTATTATTTTTTGAAAGTTTAAACAACATTTTACTATATTGATCTAAGAATTATTCTTTCTACCACCCACTTTGTTGTATTTATTACAGGGGGGGCTACTCTAAAATGGAAAAGAAAATTTCTAAGCTATTGCTGAAGTATGATCAACTAAATTTTACTATAAAATAACTGAATAATTTTGCTGCAACAGAAATACCAAACATCACAATACATTGATGCATTGATACATGGTGCTTGTTTTGAAATATTATTGGAATTAACACAATGTATAATTTAAGTTATATTACTATGATCAAATTATAATTTAATTTGGTCATTATGAATTTTTAATTGACAAATATTCTGCTGTGCATAGAAATAATTTTCAGAAAATATTAAAATGACTGGCAGATTTAAATAAATAAATATATTTATTTCTTATGGAAATAGAACTATTTTTATTTAGATTTGCTTAATTCTGTATTAATCAGTTACTGTATATTAACCAAATTCTATCTTCTTAATAGTACGAAGATTCATTTGATTAGAATATTTCACGCTTTCTATTTAGTTCACTTCATGGAGCAAGTAGTCCACTTCACGGAATTGCTTTTCAACAGATTGTTCTGGGTTCAAAACCTAACAGGCTTGGCATTTTTCACACGTTCAAAATTCATTTATCATAAACTGTCTATAATTGAATAGCAGCAGAGAGTAAATAGAAAAATAAAATCATCAGTTAGTTAAATAAGATTCTTTTCCTTTAGACATTATAGGAAATTTGAACAGCTTCAGAATTAATCTAAGCTTGTTTTTTGTTGTTAGTCATAATCCCAATATGTCTTGGTTATGGTAAAATGGTTATGGAGAGCTGCATCAAACCAGTCAAATGACTGAAGACAAAAAAACATTTAATGCATCTCTTCCTGATTTAAAAGAAACCGCCAGCAGTGACATAAATAACGGCTAGAACTATAGTGAAAATAATGTCACTGTGAATGATTGCAAACATGATTGAAAATGTTTTGAAACTGACTTTAAAAACATTTATTAATCATTTTAAATTCATTGTGTTGTAAAATTTTAAAATGCATAAACTGCTTTAACCAAATGATCTTTATTCATTGGGCTAATAAATGTTGTCATTGTGTTAAATTTCTCCCCGTGAAACTAGATAATTATTTTAATAAAAATAATTATTTACTTTGGCCCTTGTGTATTATAACGGCGCCACTATCCTTGGGAGGTTGTAGCTAGCGCGAATGGTGGCGAGTTAAATAACTATGTTCTACTTATCAGTAAGTCGGTAAAATAACAATATTTGTTAAAAGTTAACGGTGAACTTATAAGGAAAATGTGTGCAGTTACAATTTGGGATCTCTCATGTTGTGAAGAGGAAGCTGTTAGATTTTTACAGGTTAGGTTAATTTGAATAAATAATTACATTTTTAGTTTTGCGTTTCTACTTTATTACCAACAGATTCTAACAGCCGTCATAAATTTAAAGACCTATTATATATAACCTTACATTCATAGTGCGCATAGCATGCGCAATAACCACTGACAGTTGGACATCAGTTTCAAGTAATAATTATATGGCCATAACTATCCGTTTCATTGACCATGATTGCAATTTAAAAACCCACCTACTTGTATGGAAATCTGCAGTCAACATACAGCTGAAAACATTGCCATTGAATTACAAGGTAAATTCAATGAATGGGCCATTACTGACAAAATAGGAGCGGTTGTTAGTAACAATGCATCAAATTTAACAGCTAAAGAATCGAATCTAAGGAACAACTCGTTCACGATTCTTCCCATCACTGTTGGTAACTAGATTTACAGCGTACGCATGTATCTTGGTGTCAAACGTGAAGTGGTGTAAAGTAACATTGTATTGTGTTAGTGTGGTATTATTTGTGCGTATCCTCTTTGCTCAGTTTAATTCGTGGAGTAAATTTATACCACTGTATGTTGATTGAAAGAATATGGTGAACGAGGACGACTCGGATGATGCAAAACCTACAGTGGCGAGGAATGCTACTGAACTGCAGAGAATGAAGCTAGAAAAACTAATGAAAAATCCAGTTAATAAAACTTTTTTCTGTTAAATTTTAATACGCTTTAAAAAAAAAATTCTGTCTTGTTTTATTAGCCGTATAGTTTGTGTTGAATTTTGTTTATTCTTATAAGAGAAAATTTAGAGGTTATGTAAACATTTGTTATCGGTGTAGCCCGTAGAACCAGTTTGTTTATTGGAGTTTAATCGTTTGTACTAGCAAGGAAGTCAAATATCTTATGTAAAATTCGTCAGAATTTAAGATATATTAATATCGATGGTTATATCAGAACCTGTACCCCACATTAAATTAAGTTAATAAAAATGCATATTGTTAACATCTAGTCACATCTCGTGAAAGAGCATTGAGTTTCTCTGCTAAATACCCTTTGCTGTCAGGTCATAACTTGAACATATATGTTCTACAAACTGATTGTTAAATTCGGCAGTGATGATTAAACAGACTGCAGAAAACGCAATTGTTAGCTATGTTTTTGCCCAAGACTGTTACTGATGAATTATTTAAAACAAATATTTTTAAATCACAAACGGAAACGATTTTATAAAATATATAATTTTTAATGACATCAAAACATTTCCAGTCAGGTCTGTGACTGGTGATGCTGTTCTTACCCACCCATATACTGTTACTAATGTGAGATTTTTTTTTTAATTGGGAACACCGTTTACAGGCGCCTAGCCAGTGTTGGGCTGATTGACAGGTTCTGCAAGGTGTTATTAAGTGTGTATGCATACCTGTACAGCACTACCAACTAAGCCTCCACCCCTGGCTCCCCACTCTTCCTGGAATAGCTTAAGGAAGCATTTCATCAAGAAGGGGGGTGATAAGCCCTCACACACAATCATACACCAATCATGCACAGAGCAAGAAAACGAGAATCACACTACAAGCACACCAAACAGTTGCAACACACACTTATTATGCACATCAAGCACACAAGTCATTCACACTATTTATCAGAGGCCGTCATAGAGTGCACCCAGGTGATCTCCACATGCACGGGGAGTCCCCTAAGTGCTTAGCAGAGGACCTGTCCACCCTGGTACCCTCTAACGCCTCATTCTCGAGCGAGACAACTCCCAGGCCCTTAGTTCTTCCATGACCTTGTTTATAAATCCAGAAATCGCCTTCCAGTTACTTTCTGATTTTAGTAGCACAGCCTGGACCTCTTCAGGTATGAACATGCTCTCTCTATGGATGTTACTTAGCAATTCCACTCTTGCATCCTTAAATCTGGGGCAGGAGAAAAACATATGCAAAGGAGTCTTCTCCTCGTTACAAACTGGGCAAGAATCAGAGTAGTTCAACCCAAATCTAAATAGGTAGGATCTGAATCCCACATGGCTCGCCAGGAACTGAGTCGAACAGTAATCAAGCGAGCCATGGGGGTTGATCACACCATCTCCTGATATCTCTCACCAAACGGTGCGTCTACCATCCCATCACTGCTGCCACGAATCCATAAGTTCGTCCTTCAGCATTCCAGTCTGCCTCTTCCTTTCAGCAGTTGGTATCAAGCCTAACTCCCACAACTTCCTCTGGCGTTCTGTTGCAAGATCAATTGGGAGGAGCCCAGCCAACACCTCCACTGCAGCTTTGGAGACTGTTTGGTACGCAGATACCACTCGGAGGCAGCATCTTCTATGCAGCGCCTCTAGCATGCCCCTATATATAGTGTAACTAGTGACTCCACCCCACACCTCTGTGCCATATAAAAGTGTGGAGTAGGCTACTCCTACTAGTAGTTTTCTCTTCAATCTAGGGCCGTGGTGAGTAGGTAATAGTCCAGGCACCAGCTTCAGTACCTTGTCCATCTTTTCACTAGCCTCATGTGCGTGAACACCGAATTGTAGCCAGGTGTCTATCCAGATGCCCAGGTACTTTATTGCAGGCTTAGAAGCAATTATTTGGCCCTCCAAGGTTAGTATCAGAGTGGGTCTCGTTCTCGCAGCCAAAATTACAACTACTTCAGTTTTATCTGGGGCTATCTGCAACCCTACACGCATCCAATCATTTATTGTACAATAGGCACTGCGAATGAGATCTACAGTCTCTCTTTTGGAGTCCACCTCCACAACCAAAGCAAGATCAACAGCATAGCCAACAAGACTGACCTTTGGGGAGAGCAGTAGACAAAAAACCCCATCATACGCTGTGTTCCAAAGGGTTGGTCCAAGGACCGACCCCTGCGGGATTCCCCTATCGACAGCATGCACCATTTCACCATTCTCAATCTGACAAAACAGACTGCGTCCCATGATGTAGGATGATATAATCCTTACAAGATAGCCAGGAAGACCTAGTGCCATCAATGACTACCTAATTGCCAAATAGGTAATGCAATTAAAGGCTTTTTTCACATCAAATGTGACTAGCACACACATTTTACCAGATGTTCTATTCGGGCTACCTCATATAATTCGTTCATCCATCGCAAAGACAGTGGACATGCATCAAGGGTGGACTTACCCCCCACGAAAACTATATTGGTTCGCAGAGAGTCTGCTCTTCTCTTCCCCAGCTCTGATCAGTCTCTGCTGGATCATCTGTTCTAAAAGCTTTGCCAAAATGTCTATCATGGCCAGCGGTCTGAAAGACTATGGGAGGTCAGGGTCCCTCCCAGGCTTAGGTATCAGTACAAGCTTCTGCCTTCTCCACCGCTCTGGGAAAATACCCTCCTTAAGGCAGGCGTTATAAACCTCTAATAGTTCCTCTGGCACAGCCTGGGTCGCCTCTCTAACCACCAGGCCTAGAAGAGATCTGGACAGGGTTCTTATCAGCGGTTATATGCCTCAAAGCAACATCAATCTCGTCTCTAGTGAACAGTTTCCATGTCGCTCCAGTCAAGAGGCAAGAGCACATCCCCATGGGGGAGATGAAATCTCAACCGCTATCTCAACAACTATGAAATTTATATTTTTTTATGTACCCAATAGCACTTCATTTTAACAGATATACATAAACAGAGGTATATATAAACAGCTGTTTAGAGTTACAATGTACGTTACTATCTTTTATGCAAATTGATATGTTACATTGTGTATATTATATGTTGGATAAATTTTGAGTTTTAATACATATTTAATATTTAAAATTTTTCAGAATGACTTTATTGTTTTATTTATTTTTGTAGGAAAAGTCAGTTGTAATTCCAGAAAGACAGAAAGAAAAGAAAAGTCCTCATGTTCCAGAATTTGTAAGAAATGTAATGGGCTCTAGTGCTGGTGCTGGAAGTGGAGAGTTTCATGTCTACAGGCATCTTAGGAGAAAAGAATATGCTAGACAAAAGTTCATCCAAGAAAAAGCTGAGAAGGTATCAAGATTAAAATTATTATTTTGTTAAAAATCAAATAAATGTGTAGTCTCAAAACCAAAATCACTTAGATGATTGTTTTCTATGAAATGGATAGAATACAAAAGCTGGTAGGTACTGTTCTGCTAATTTTAAGCAATCTAATTTTTTGTTTATTTTACCTGTACTTACCTCAGTAGGATTTGAACCTAAAATAATTTTGCGAGCAATCCAGCATGCTATTAAACAAAACTTAATTATTGTTCTAAAACTATAATATTGTTTGTGGTGGCGATACAGCAGAGAATAGCACTTGAAAAAGTCCTCATCCCAACACGCAGATTGCCACATGAATTCAATGAAACAGCTATACAGGTGCTGCCATGCCATTCTATGTTGCCTTTTATTTTGTTGTTTTGCAGATTCCTACATCCTTTCAAAATTCTCAGTGTGAATCCTCATCTCAGTGTTCACTAAATTATACTGATGACTTTTTAAAATGTGATTGAAACCCACCGTCTCAACTGGTGAAGTCTTGTGGTCTTACAAAATGTGAACATCATCATCATTCTCCTTAGTATGAAGTAAATCCAAAATTTTGAACATAGTTAAAAAAAAGGGTTAATAAGCATGGTGAAACATAAATATATTGAGTTTTAGCCAACTAAACTACAGAAAGAAACCAGAATATGATTTGGATAGTTATTTAATTTCATCATTATTACACAAAATTAATGATGCCTATCAACTTAATTTTATAAATAGCACTAAAAAACAAGTAACAGAATACAAGTACATAATAATTACAAAAACCATATGAAAATTGGGTGACTCATTATTAAAAAAACAGCCAAAAAACCAAACACGCTACCATTGCTGTTTGTATTTTTTTTTTTGTTTTCGGTCATTTGACTGATTTGATGCAGCCCTCCAAGATTCCTTATCTACTACCAGTCATTTCATTTTGGTATACCCCCTACATCCTACATCACTGACAATTTGTTTTACATATTCCCTTGCCTGCCTGCTTAATTTTTCCCTTCTACCCATCCCTCCAATATCAAAGCGACTATTCCAGGGTGCCTTAATATGTGGCCTATAAATCTGTCTTTTCTTTTAACTGTATTTTTCCAAGTGCTTCTTTCTTCATCAGTTTGCTGCAGCACCTCTTCATTTTTCACATTATCCACCTATCTGATTTCTAACATTCTCCTATAGTACCACATTGCAAAAGCTTCTAATCTTTTCTTCTCAGGTACTCCGATCATCCAAGTTTCACTTCCATATAAAGCAACATTCCAAACATATACTTTCAAAAATGTTTTCCTGACGTATAAATTAATTTTTGATGTAAAAAAATTATATTTCTGACTGAAGGCTCATTTCGCCTGTGCTATTCGACATTGTAATCTCTCCTACTTCATCCATCTTTAGTAATTCTACTTCCCAAATAACAAAATTCTTCTCCCTCCATAATCTTTTCTATTCTTATTTTTATATTCAGTGGTCCAGCTAAATTATTTCTACTACATTTCATTACTTCTGTTTTGTTCTTGTTTATTTTCATGCAGTAGTTCTTGCGTAGGACTTCATCCATGCCATTCATTGTTTCTTCTAAATCTTTTTTACTGTCATCTAGAATTACTATATCATCAGGAAACCGTAGCATCTTTATCTTTTCACCTTGTACTGTTACTCCAGATCTAAATTGTTCTTTGATTAACTGCTAGTTCTATGTAAAAATTAAAAAGTAACAGGGATAGGGAACATCCTTGTCAGATTCCCTTTTTTATTACAGCTTCTTTATTTAATTTTCTAACCTACCAACCTTTTTTATACTTCTTACATTTCATGCTCCCAACTTATTGAATGTTATTTTTTTTTTTCTGGTGACCCTTTCCTTAGTAGTTCCACCCGGAGATCTGAACGGGGGACTAGTTTACCTCCGGAATATTTTACCAAGGAAAGCACTTCCATCTTTATTACATGAAAATGCAGAGGGTTACATTTTCTTGGAAAAAAGCAGCTGTATTCCATTGCTTTAACCTGTGCAATACTCAGAAGATTGAGTGATGTTGATATGGCCGCTTAAGTCCTCCTGACCTACACCCTTAACAACTACTGAAAGAGCTGCTGCCCTCTTTCAGGAATCATTCCTTAGTCTGGCTGTCAACAGATACCTCTCCAATGTGGTTGCACCTTTGGTCCAACTACTCTGTATTACTGAGCATTCAAGCCCTCACTATCAGCAAGGTCTCAAGATTCATAGAGGGAGGTTTATTTGTATAAGATGCTATAAATTGAAAAGTAGATGTTTTGGAGGGACATCAGGTTAAAGAATTTCTTGATGGCTTTAAAGTTTCATATAATTTTATTATGTTTTTTCAGGTAAGAGTTTTACATTTTTAATATTTCATCACCTTCATTGCATAAAAGTTAAAATTTTAAATGATTATTTTTTTAATTTTTATTATGAGTGTCATTCAGTAATTAAAGAG
This sequence comes from Lycorma delicatula, assembly GCF_047948215.1. Lineage (NCBI taxonomy): Eukaryota > Metazoa > Arthropoda > Insecta > Hemiptera > Fulgoridae > Lycorma > Lycorma delicatula. Next base: position 155,853,010 of record NC_134458.1, read on the forward strand.
ACAAGTGGCAACAAGAGAAAAACTATTTAATAGAGTTAACTGGCATTAATTATTATATGGCTTCAATTCGCACCCCTAACATAGAAAATATCAACTGTTTAAAAAGAATTTCCATTATTACAACCTTTTTTGTTTACTTTAATATGGCAGCTCTGCTTGAAGAAGTACCGAGGAAGAACAGCATACTATGATAAGATTTTTATTTTCTTTAGTTGTAAAACTGACTAAAACTCTCTTACCGATGTTAAGACAGTGTGGTAAAAATCTAATTTTGCTAAATTTTATTAATGGATCTAACAACTTAAACTGGGCAGAACAAGTGTTACAGAGTTTCATCATAGTAGAGAATCAGTGGAAGTTTCAGTTGAAGTTTTGTAAAATTGTTTAATGATTTTATTGATGAGTATAGAAGCATAACAATTTGAGAAATTGATCAGACTTGTAGTGCAGTATCAACAGTATTCATTCTAATATCCATGGTACACAGTAAACTGAATTACCATAAAATGTATTCAAAATGGGTTCTGAGAAAGTTGACTAAAAATCACAAAAATATCTGAATTCATATTTTTACAAACCATAAATGACAACTTTTTGTGAAAGGTAATGCTTTTTTTTAGATCAACTTGTGATGAATTTATCATTGAATTGTGATGTATTTATCATTTTGAGTCACAATCCTAACATCAGAGTGTGGAATTGAAACATCCAAGTTTGCCGACCAAGGAAAATTTCATAATTTATCCATCAGCCAGTAAAGTAATGCTAACAATTTTTTCGAACTTTAAATACCGAATTTATTGTGATTATTTATAAGAACAACATACAATCAACAGGAAGTATCACAGTGATATGCTAGAAAATAAGTAAATTTTCTCTCTTTAAAGGCGCAGTCCATTTTTTTTTTTGTTCTCTAAGAGTTTTTATATACGAGGGTTGTTTTTTTCAACCTTTGATGGGATGTAAAAAAAAAAAGGACATTGACATAACAAAATAATTTTATTAGCAAAAGTTGAGCAGTATCTAACTTATTTTTCTACATAATCGGCAAAATGATTGAGGCATTTTTTGTGTTGCAATACCAGCTTTCTGATGCCCCCTTCAAAGAAGTTTGCCACCAGTGAAGTAAGGTATATCTTGACAGCCTCCAAAGTTCTTTGTTGGTAGCGAAGTCTGCCCAACTGTGCCTTCAATTCTCAAAAGAAGTGAAAAATCACTAGATGCTAGGCCTGGACTAAATGGTGGATGGTTAGAATTTTCTCACTTGAATTGTTTGAGAAGGTCTTGCGTCACATTGTGCAGTGCGATCATGCATTGCTGCAGATTAAAACCATGCCGGACAAGAGCATGCCTCTTTGTTTGTTCTGAATTGCTCTGCGGAAGTGATGTAAAGATTCACAGTAAACTTCCTTTGCTATTGTTGTTCTTTGCTCCATAAAGTCCACCAACAAGACACCAAGACACCTTTATGGTCTCAGAAAAACTGTAGCCATTGTTTTCCTGTTGTTCAGTGTCTAAACCTTTTCATCCTGACCCCATAGGGAAGACACCCTCTGCCACCCCCTCTGTTCTGATGGGTGGCAATACCCCCTCATCTGTCTTGATTCAATAGAGCCGACAATGGCAGAGGTTATGGAGGGGGGGTGCAATCACATGATGCACAGACCTGGCTCCTGCCTATCTCTTCTTTATTTAGATGCACGATCAGATTGAAAAAAAATCCCTCATGAAACCAATTTTAGCATCAAAAAGCAGGTTAAGAATGTACAAGAATGGCTCAGACACCAAGGTGAACAGTTCTTTACTACAAGAATAAGAAAGCCGACAGTAAGATGAGACAATTGCCTAAATGCAGCTGGGGATTATGTTGAAATGTAGTATTAGTTTCATTATCATATAATTAATATTTTTCTACTGTGATTTATTTCTTAAATATTTTAATTACCCAGATTATATTTGTTGGACACTTATTTCATTTTATTTTACTTTTTATTTTATGTTATTGCTTTATTAAGTAGTATTTGTTTTTTTTGTTTATTTTTAGGAAGTCCTAGAAGAAGCTTATCATCATAAAATTTTAGAAAACAGACAAGCTTGTGATGAAAGAACTGCAAAGAAAAGAGCTAAAAGACTGAAAAAGAAACAAAAGAAAAAGAAATTAAAAACTGATTACAACAAAAGTAAAAATTCTGGAAGTGATAAAGACAGTTCTGAATTAAGTAGTAGTGATAGTGATTGTGATAAACAAAAATCTTAATAATAAAAGAATTTTTTAAATTTGGACCAAATTTTTAAAACAGCATTAGAAAAGTTGAATTTTTGATTGATGAAACAAAATATATCATTTTATTACATTTGTTGTATTATGAAAACAGTTAAGGTATTTAATGGTTTTTTATGTAACCATAATTCTGTTATATTATTTATTTTTTCTTGTGAGATATTTTTCCTTTTTATTGTTACATTAATTATAATAAATTTTAAACATTATTTTGTGGCATTTTGTTTTTGAAATTGTTGATGTATATATAATAGAAATTGATCAGTTAGTGCTTTAAGTGCTATGATATTTCAAGATAAAATTTATACCAAAATAACTGCTTATAAAAAAGATATTAGTCTGTGACGAAGTGTGATGTATTCTACAAAAAGGACTTAACAGTTGTGGCCTATTATTCTTTGTTGTGATATGCATTAAAATTTTTATAACCATGGGTTGTATGATATGGCTTAATAAATCTCGGTGGTGACTGTTCAGCTACTCTTGAAAAATAATGTATAAAACAACACTGGTGTAACGTTTTCAGTTTTCTGTTTATTGGCATGAAATAAGAAAAACATAATTTTTCAGTCGATTTTCATAAAATAAAATATAGACAGCTATTAAAAAAAAAAGCTTGCAAATTATTGTATGACTCCCAGCTGTGTGCCGGTCAAGTCATGCAATAGCTTGCACAGCAATTCAAACATTAAGGGTTTGACTTTTATTTTTATAAGAAATAATTTCTTCTTTTTATTAAATAATAACAAAAATGTTCTAATGTGATTAGAAAACCTTTTTTGGTAACCAAATTTTTTAATGTTAATAAGACATTAAAATTTTAAATGTAAAATTAAAAATATACACTTACAAATAACTTTTTTTTTTAAATTGTAGGCACTTGTTGATAATTCCATGTATGAAATATAAACTTTCAAACAGTTATTGAAAAATATTTAAACCAAAGGGAGGTAGACTAAAAGAAGAAAAAAACATATATTTCAGTTTTAAGAGAAAGGGGTTGATTTTTTGAAAAAATTATTTTAGATTATCTATATATGCATAGTAGGTAAGAAATTTGCTTTAATAAAGTTTTCTCTAAAATGCTTCTGAAGAAAATCTCAATTGATTTTTTCATATCCTCCCACCCTGTTAGACTTTTGAAAAAAAAATTAATATGATCAATTTTATGTAGAAATTAATGTTATTATACATAGAAATATTTGAACGAAGTCAGTTTGGCCGATACTGTGGTAGAACACCAAAAGCAAGCAGTATGCCACACCTACATGTGCACATGCATAACAAACATACAATTTTTTGGTCTAGATGAACTAATTGGATCCTAAAATGTAATGATTTGAAAAAAATAATAAATAGATTTCCTTCCCACATTTGACATGAAACTATACTTTCCCATTTAATATAGCTATCCTAGCTATATTCACCAGGAAAGTAATAACCATGGGAATAAAAATTTGATATTCTGTCTTGTTCATCTAACTCTAATTAATCACTCTATTGACACAGAAATGACAGGCAAGTGTTGTTTTTGCACACTTTACACGAAAAAGATTAATGTTGTAATTAATTTTTTTTTACATGTACAGCAATGGCAGTCACCTAGAAAGTTATATAGTGCTTAGTATACTTGCTATTATAGCTTGAAACAAATTGCATAAGTTTAACTTTTTAAAGTTAATGTAGAAATGCCAACTATTAATAATAATTATGTAAATTGACCATCTTAGTGGCATAGGCATGTTTGTCTGGCATAACAAAGGTCTTAGATTCAATTTCACTTTCGATTGTGGAAAATTTAGATTTAGTCAACTCTAATGTAATCAGTGATATTATTTATTGGCCAAAAAAAAACCAATCTTTTTTTCTATTTATTAATAAAATATTAATACAACAAACATATAATTTGTAGAAAAAAAAACAATATAAATAATATCAATTATAAGAAGTGATAGTACTAAAAATGTAAGTAATCGTTCTTATGCCATTAGGTACTGAAAAAAAATTTCATGCATAATGCAACTCATAATTAGCAGGATTTCCTGAGAAAGGATTTGATTTTTTACTTAAAAAATTTGAGTCATGTATGCATTCTTAAACCTTAGCCAGATTTATTATTACAATTTATCATTATAATTAATTATACATAAGAGAATGTTTATCTTATTTTCCTCATTATCAATTAATAAATTTCAGTAATAATTTATAAATTTCGCTATGTTTTTGTAAGGAACATTAAAATCTATTATATTGATAATATGAGGATTTTGGAATGTTTGACAATTAGAAAAATTAATTGAAAACAACAAACTAAATAAATTGATTTTATAAAGCGTGTCTGTAAAATAATGGTGAGATTTCAAATAGTCATCATTTTAGAAAAAAGCATGATAGAGACATGAAGTATATATCAAAGTTAAGAGGGTCTAGATTTTCAGTGTTTTAAAGTTCTAGTACCAGCACATGTACACAGTGTTAAAAGATCAATAGCTGCATGAAACTTATTTGGCACTATGATTAAGGAGTAAAGAAAGGTTCAATGAGTTTGTGGCTTGCTAAGTTCAAGTCTGTTACATTTGTTAGGCATGAATGTGTGTTTAATGGAGAACCACTACATGAAAATAATATTTATTGATGGGACAAACAATTCAGAGAAATAGGCTGCTTACTAAAGCAGTCATGTCCAGGAAAACCTCAGTGTCTGACAAGATCATTAAAGTTGTACGAACAAGTTATTTGATAACTGCAAAAAATTAGTATGGAAACAATCTCCAGAGTTAACCGTTTGAAAAACAACTATTTGTAATATTAAAAAAAAAAATGGCTACTCTTTACTGATTATAGAATTCAAATGTTAAAACTAAAACAATTTAAATTCACTACAGACATTCTTGATAGTCTATTTAATGGGAAGTTTTTAAACAAGTTTATTTTCAGTGGTGAAGCTGTGTTTCATATTTCAAGGTGAATGCATTGTTACAGTGTTAAAATACAACATACTGAACTTTCACGTGCCTTTAGAAACATTAGTATGATGTTACTTTAATGTGTGGTGGACAATCAGATAAGACAGGGTTATTTGTTTTCTTTTTTTTGCTAAAAACTATATTGGGAAACAATTTCCTGAATATGTTAGAAGAGTATATAGGGCCCAAATACTGAAGAATTCCATTCTCCAGTTAGACTGAGCTTGAAAAGTAATGATCTCACATTTTTCAGTACCTAATGGCATAAGATCTACTACTTATATTTTTAGTATTTTCACTGTATTGTAATTGATATATTTATATTAGTGCTTGTTTTCTTCCCTACAAATTATTTGTTTGTTGTATTAATGTTAGAATACATTTTGCTATATTTATACAGGAGTACTTAAACAAAACATTTCCTTAGCGATATGGGTGCATAACCTGACCGTGGTTTCCAAATTTTACTCCTCTGAATTTTTATTTGTGAAGTTATATAAAAACAAGTATTTTCTGTTCAAATAAGAAATCTGGACCATTTAAAATAACATCACCGAGTTCGTTTCATTAATCATTCTGGATGTTCTATGTTCTGAATTACAAAGAGGTTGAATATTGTCTTGATGTATGCAGGGCAACTAACAGAGGGCATATCAAAATCTGCTGTACAGATAAGTTTTTTGGAGAGTTTTGCTTTGTTTTGATGTTTACTTCATGTCTTTTATTTCTTCCAAAACTAAGAATTTTTATAACCCCAACATTATTTTACAGTCACTATAAAATGATGTAATTGATAGTATAATTCAAATGTGGATGATTAATAAATATATGGTTAAGAATGATATTCTTTGTAGCTCTCGTATGTGCAAGTTTCTGATCAATATCGTAATCTACTTAGTGTTACTGTATGAATAATTCAAAAATTATTCATCATATATTTATAAAATTAAATACCAATTTAAAATCTATTTCTCTAGCACATTTAGCTAACCAGATAATTTTTTTCTATTATCTTTGATGTTCTGAGTTCATATCTAATGCGAAGTTATCAAATTCTAATCTTTTCAGTGAGTAAGACGTCTTATTTTGCATTGGATAATCTCTCTCTGTAAAATAGAAATAAAATAGTTATTGAAATTATATAAATATGTAATTTTTATAAAACATTAAAAAAAATTATTGATAAACTTAAGTTTTCTGTAAAATTTTAACTATTTACTATATAGATGTTCAAATGTTTGAAAATAATAATAAAAATATTAAATTTTATTAAAATATACAATTCAAAATAAACCTTATTTGAAATCAAAATAAATTTATGTACAGTAATACTAATAAAACTGTAATAAATTTTATTTTTTTTTTTTTGTCTTCAGTCACTTGAATGGTTTGATACAGCTCTCCAAGATTCCCTATCTAGTGCTATTCGTTTCATTTCGGTATACCCCCTACATCCCTAACAATTTGTTTTACATATTCCAAACGTGGCCTGCCTACACGATTTTTTCGTTCTACCTGTCCTTCCAATATTAAAGCAACTATTCCAGGATGCCTTAATATGTGGCCTCCAAGTCTGTCTCTTCGTTTAGCTATATTTTTCCAAATGCTTCGTTCTTCATCTATTTGCTGCAACACCTCTTCATTTGTCACGTTATCCACCCATCTGATTTTTAACATTCTCCTATAGCACCACATTTCAAAAGCTTCTAGTCTTTTCTTCTTAGATACTCTGATTGTCCAAGTTTCACTTCCATATAAAGCGACACTCCAAACATATACTTTCAAAAATCTTTTCCTGACATTTAAATTAATTTTTGATGTAAACAAATTATATTTCTGACTGAAGGCTCGTTTCCCCTGTGCTATTCGGGCATTTTATATTGCCCCTGCTTCGTCCATCTTAGTAATTCTACTTCCCAAATAACAAAATTCTTCTACCTCCATAATCTTTCCTCCTCCTATTTTCACATTCAGTAGTCCATCTTTGTTATTTCTACTACATTTCATTACTTTTGTTTTGTTCTTGTTTATTTTCATGCGATAATTATTGCGTAGGACTTCATCCATGCCATTAATTGTTTCTTATAAATCCTTTTTACTCTCTGCTAGAATTACTATATCATCAGCAAATCAATTTAAGTAACATGGAATATGTATTTCATGTACAATGTATTATTTCTTTTTACACCTCTTATTAACCAAAACCAATGCAGTAGTAATGATTTAAAAGTTGTTCTTTATTTTATTTTATAGTAAATTTTTAAGTAAAATTTTTATTAAAAATTTGTTTTCTGTTCACTTATTGTTTTATATATATTTATACGTTTATGACTGTAAGTAAATATCTAAAAAATTTTATATGCTGTAAAACTATATCATGTTAGTACAAAGTTTTATAAATAAATAAATACTTTATTCCATTTGGACATAATAATAATACACTGTGATATGAGGTTTGATAAAAAATACAAGGAATGATTTTGTCACCTTCAAAGTACTCCTTTTCAGATGTAATACATTTCTGCTAGTGCTGTTTCCAATCTTTGAAGCACCTCTGGAATGTAATCTTTGGTACGGCATTTAGCTCCTTCAGCAATTCTGTCTTTATTTCTTCAATGTTGGCAAAACATTGTTTTTCATGGTTCTTTTCAGCTTGAGGAATAAGAAGTAGTCACAGGAGGCCATGTCTGGTGAATATGGAGGCTCAGGCGTCATAACTTTTGTTAACTGTTGTTTTTGGCCAAAAATTCATAAACAAGCAGTGGAGTGTGAGCAGGTACATTATTATGGTGCAGTTGCCATAAATTGTTTCACCACAGATCCAGGCATCTTCTTCAGGTTGCTTCACGCAGATGGCTTAACACTTCCAGGTAGTAATCCTTATTGACTTTCTGAAAGTGATTCAGCGATTGTCCATAATCATTATCTTCAGGGTGCTTATTATCTTTATTGTTTTCACAGGCCTCCTGGAAACATTTGTACTACTTGTAAATGCTAGTGTTTTTTTTTTTTTGTAGAAAAATCTCCAAAAGCATTATTCAACATTTCCAATACAGTACTGCATTTTATTCCATTCTTTAAGCAAAATTTAACGCAAATTCTTTGTTCCATTTTATCCACAAGGTAAAAATTGCCGGCCATACCAAAACACATGTAACCTTTTTCATAGCCAATAATAAAATCAGCATCCAATACTACCAATTTAGACATACATTAGGGACAAGTATACCAACACAATTAAAAAATTGAGACAATTGGATTTATACAGCCTGGGAAATAAAAAAATTGTGTGTATTTTTTATCAAACCTTATAGATCACATGGAAATATATGCTCTCCCATTTGCTTGATTAAATCAAGGGAAATGTGGTAAAACCTTGATCAGTGTAGCATCATAAAATACACAATTATAAGATTAAAAATAGATATGATTAAAGTTCACATTAATTATTTAAAATATATTTGAGCACATGTTTATGGTTTATGTTAATATTGAACAGAATGCACAACATTCAGGGTTTTATAAATTTAAAAAAAATGTTTAAATTTATTGACAAAGTGATATTGTTTCTTTAAAAGAAATTCTTTTAAATAAATTTGTAGGAAATTTTTTTTTAAATGGTTCAATAAAGTTTCCAATGGCAGCATAATAAAGCCCTTTCTTGTAGACTGAAGTACTACTGTGTTGAATTAGATAAAAATAGTTCTTTTATCTGGTTTGTTAGGGGTAGGTATTGTTAATTCTTAAGTAAAAGTGATTATTTTTCCAGTTAATTAGAAACATATGTAAGCATAATAAGTATTTAGTAATGATAACAAGCTTAGCATTTTATTAAGACCATACAGTATTGTTTGATTTTGTTGCTAATGAAATCTGTTGATGAGATCAGTTGCAGATCATCCTATGAGAATTTGCAGCTAATAAAACACGTAGAAATTTAAATTTTCTTATATGTACTATATTAGTCTGTTATTTATTGTACATTAATGTATTATCTTGAGTTATTTAAAAAATTTCTTAATTTTATAAAATACTTTTTTCTTTATATATTATTTAAGCTTTCTCTTTTCTTTATATATGATTATTAATTGCTTATTTAATCTCTGTTGTATTTTTTACTTAATATTTTTTCTTTTGTTTGTTTTTTCAAAATTATTTTGTGACTTTTATACTATTCAACGTTGTCGAGTTTGTAGATTTGTGGTGTTCGCAAAATCACGTGGGTTAATGTATCATAGAGAGAGAGTGAGAGAGAGATAATGAAAAAGTCTGTGAATGTATTAAAATGGCATTTTGGCTTATGTGTTCTTTGCAAAATCACAAAACATACTTATTTATTCTTGTTTTTAAACCTACATGTTATAGATGAAATTCTTTTGTCTGAAAAAAAAACATTAGGGAGGATATGGTTACCATTATCTGTTCTAGATGAAGAATAAAAATCCCATATTCTTCATAAAAACAATGAATTTGATCTCTTTCATAGTCTTATTTTGAACTAGTTCATAGCTAGCTTATTGAAAATTAAATAAACTTATCAAGATTTCTGTAAAACAATATTTGGCCAGTCATTGAACTTTCCAACAAAATTCTTCAGTGATTAAATAATTTTAGCAGAAGTTTGTTAAAATTGAAGTGTAATGATTTCATTTGCTAGATCTGTGCTCCAGAATTTTGTTTTTAGGGAGCTACATATAAAGTTTTCAAATTATTATTACCTTGTATTCTCCAAGAACTTTAAAATTCTGTTGCCAACTTCAGCCAGAACATTGCTTATGAATATATTCAAAGAGATTAAAAGAAATTGTTTAGGCATTGCCAGAAAATTTCAAGCTACTACTTAAAATTTAAGTGTTGGGTTTTATTAAAATTAGTTTATTGCATAACAGATACATAGATAGGTTATTTGTGAACATGCTATATGAACAGGTACCTAAACTAAGATAGTTTTTAGACTGTTTCGTGAGACTAACTACAACTTAAAAATCTTTTTCTTTACATTTCTGAAGACTCAGTCCCTTTTTTCTCTTAATCTATACATTCAAATAGCATTATTTTATTTTTGTTCTGACCACTACAGATCATGTTTGCATAGTTTTGACTTTTTTCTTTTCCCAAAAGGTTTTCATTCTTTCGCTCTGTTGTTGTTCCCTTAATTTTGTCTATCTATTCAGGTTTATTTCTCGTTCTTTTTCTTTCTCTTTAGCAACGTAGATTCTCAAATCACTTTTCTAAATTTGCAAAACTGTAATGTTTTCCGGATTAAGTCCCCTATTTTTTATATTTATTTGTAAATTTTTTTTTCACTTTTAAATTTGTAAACTCCATCTTCATATTTTGGTCCATAAATGTTTCTTAAGATTTTTTCTGCGTCAGCTATTTCTTTTTTTGAAAAAACTGCATACAGTGCTTCTTCTGGTAGGACTACAGTTTTATAATGCCTCAATTTGAAGTTTTATGACAGGGATTTTTTATCGTAAATATTCTTTGTGAGATGATAGGTAGTTTACATTTGTCATACTCTATTCTTTATCCCACCTTTTTCAGTTTTATTTGGTGTTATGATTTCTTCCAACTGTTTAAATTTTTGAACTCTACTTATTTCTTTGTTGGAAATTTTAAGGATTTGAGTTCTGTTCTCTTTGTTAATGGAAAATCAGTTTTTTCATAAGAAATTTGAAGACCAATTTTGCTTGCTCATTCACTTAGTTTTTGAATTTTGATTTTAGCCTAGTCTGTATCTCTTGCAAAAATTGCAATATTGTCTGCTAAGCCCAGAATGTTAGTATTTATGAATTTAGTTTTAGTGCCCATTTTATGTTTTCATGTATGTTTAACTTTTTAAGTTCTTTCTCCCATTCTCTTATAATTTTTACAGCACACTGTTAAAGAGGATTGGTGACAGTCCATTTCCTTGCCTTACGCCAGTTTTAATTTTGAATGGTTCTGAAAGTTCCCCTAAGAAATTCACTTTTGATTTTGTGTTTGTTAATGCTTCTTTTACAGTATTTATTGTCTAGGGATCTGTTTTAAATTCTTCAAGGATTTTAAGTAGAGATTCCCTGACGGTAGAGTTTTTGGCTTTCTTAAAATCTATAAAAATTGTAACTAATTTTGGGTTTTTAATTTTTTGGTATTGTAAAATTTGTTTTAGATTAAAGATTTGCTTTACACAACTTGCAGGTTTAAAACTATTTTGGTAATTTTCAGATTTCTTTTTCTATTGTCAGTTGTATTTAAACTAACAATATTTTGGACAAAACTTTGTGTGGGACTGACAGCAGTGAAATTCCTATGTAGTTGATGTTTGTTTTATTTCCTATTTTGTGGAAGGGATATATTAAAGTGTTTTTCCAATCTTCTGGAATTCATTTTGTTTCCTAAATTTCTTTAAAAATTCTTTCCAGTTTTTCGCTCGGTTCATCGCTGGCATATTTTAACATTTCTTCCCCTATGTACTATCTTCTCTACACTTTTTTATTTCATCTGTGTTTGGTGGTTGGGAAATTTGGGAGTTTAGATTATTTTTCTGGAAGTTAAAAGTTTCTTTAGGGTCGGGACAATTCAGCAGGTTTTCAAAATATTTTTAGATAATTGTATTAAATTTTCTTGAATATTCATTAGCGACTTCCTCAGCTTCTTCTTTTATCTCAAAAATCAGCTTAGATTAAGAGCATGCTGAGATCTGATCAAAAGGACAATTTTTCACACTTCTTTCACACTTTTTCACCTTTTTTTTCACACTTTTTCAACTTTTCACACTTCTTCTTTTATCTCAAAAATCAGCTTAGATTAAGAGTATGCTGAGATCTGATCAAAAGGACAATTTTTCACACTTACTTGATTATCACACCATAATTTTAACATTGTTTCCATCTCAGTGATAACACCAAGATTTTTATGAACGATGCTTGAATTAAAAAATTGAGCATTTTCCATAGTTTCAAGAATTTTTTCTTTATCTTTTATAATTGTTCTGACTGTCGATTCTGATAGGTCAAACTTCTTTGCCAATTCACAAATTTTTATTTTTTCATTAAAGTCTTTGATAATGTTAAGTTTACCTTCCAAAGATGTTTTTCTTTTCTTGATTCATGCAAAAGAATCAGTTCTGCTTCATTTGGATGACATAGTAGAGTCTGTCAAGTCTCCGTATTACATAGAGAAATTATATTCTCAATGTGTGTAATTTAAAGATATTTTTCATTATTTTATCATAATCATTATTTAGTATTGAATTATTACTTCAGGAAAATCAAAGAAAAAAAGTTAGTTGATTAAAAAAATGATGCATAGTACAAAAATGGTACTTATTATCACATTATGTACACACTTAGATCATGTTCAGTTTCTTTGGATTGATTTTCTGTATTCCTTTTGCTATTTTAATAAAATTGAAGTAAAATAATTAATAGTTTTACCTTCAAGAGAGCCTTAGATTACGCTTACAAAAATTTCTTTCTTTGTATGCTTTGTTATTTTTATGAAGATACAGGTTTCCAACCATTGCATTTCTTACAAGTGCAAGTTTTTCATATTGGCTGTTTTTTTATGCATGTCCAGATTTTAAATAAAGATTAAAGTAAATATTTAACTGAATTAAGAAAGCTTAAAAGTTAAAAACAAAACTTTTTCAGTTTTTTAAATTTTTTTTTCTTCAGTTTGTTAAATTTTGAAATCTGCACCAAATTAACTAAGATGTTTGTAGTTGTTTTAAATTTAGCTTAACTTATAAAAATCTAAATTTAAGGCACTCATTTTTTTTATAGTCTTTTAGATTGTTCCTTTTAAAGAAAAAGTTTATATAATGCTATTATGTACATTTTATGTTGTATTTTAATATTTATGCAAAATAATTTTTAAATAAAAATAAAATAATATTTTACTTACGAAGTTCATTTGGCATTTCCTGTACTTTTATACATTGTTTTTCTGTTGTTATACCACCCCATGCAGTACTTGGATATGCTGGTTCACCATGTAAAGAGACATCAAGACCTGCAAAATAAATGAAATAGCATTGTATTTTATGTGTTAAAAATAGTTTTAAGTGTTTTAATACTTTTTTCTTTTTAGAGGTGTGTATAAGTAAGTCTATGCAGAAATAAAGAAAGCACAGTTTTTTTAAAAAAAAAAACAGCTTTTTCTATTTTTCAAGATAGCTTTGTTTCAAGTCTATACTCTTTGTCCAACGTTGCTTAAGTTAGTTTGATTTATGCTAGTCTTCAATTTAGGCACATGTTTTAATAATTACTTTATAATTTTGTGTTCATTTCAGCTAGTGTAACTCAATCTTGCTATAGTAATTGTTTAGAAATGAGCTGGTGCTTAGTGAAAAAGAACGTACTTTTTGTCAAATATAGTTTTTTTTTTTATTTCCTCATTTAGATGATCCAGCAAGATGCATAATATTGCATAGGTTATCATTTTACCCAATTATCCAGAAAGCTAATAAAGATTATGTCACGAGTAAACCAAAGCAACAGTAGTCATCATCTTTTCTACTAATGGAATATTTTCACCTCCTTTGTAGCAAGTTTCCCAATTGCAGCCCACTATTTTGACTGTTCCATAGTTTTCAGTTGATAATGATGTATCCAAGTTTCATTAACTATTATGAAACAATGCAAAAATTCCTCTTAATTACTTTGAAGCTGTCTCAAACTGTGTTTAGAAATGTTCACTCATGCAAGCTTCTGATTAACTGTGAATAAACAATGTGTCCATCTTGCAGACAGTTTTCACATTTGTAACACTCATATGACGAACTCGTTGTCGTCTCTGTGATCTCATATACTATTCTCCCATCACCCAAATCACAAATTTTAATTCTCTGCTCATCAGGCGGTCCAGAATCACTCCAAAAATAATCAAATCACTTGTAAACTGTTTTAATCAATGGAGATAACTCACCATAATATTTTTTTGCAGTTTTTCCTTTGCATATTACAAATGTTGGAACACCACAAAAAATTCTCTTCCATCCAGCTTTTCACAACTTACACTACTTCATTGACTCATATGACTGCTATAAACAGAATTAAGAATGCATTGAGCTGAAATGTGGTATAAACTTCTAGCAGGTGTAAAGTAAACTAAGAATAAGTTCAACAATGTACTGTGAGCACTATCTTCTGATTTTGTATAAACATATCAAATGGTCCCTATGTATGTGTAGAATATCAAAAATATACAAACTGCAATAAAGCAAAAACAAAGCAGGTTATAGTTAATATATTTTCAGTATTTTTATTTTATAAAAGAATAAATAAAACTTATTTTCAGAATATGAACTGGAAGTGTTCTCAGAATATCTTTTTTAAAATTAATATGCAGTTTATTCATTGGTGATCTTGTACATGGTACCTGTTTTGAACTGGCAGAATGTTCAGCATTTGTGCAGCTCTGTTAATGATAAAAAAATTGTTTTCTATAATGTTTTTAAAGCTACTCTAGCTCCAAAAATATGGTCTTGTGGAAAGATATAAACACAAATTGTTTTGTGTTTAGTTTTTGTTTCAAAACGTAACCATATTCTATAGTGCAGTAAATTTTAATTTATAGTAAAGTAATAGGATAATAATCTATTTATTTCAGATTTGACTTTGAACTAGGATATTATATAATGTTTATTTTTATTTAGATATATATATATTACAAAACTTATGTTGTAAATATTACCTAATTGTTGTAAATAATGTTTTACCTTTTAGTTCTTCTTCTTCAGAAACTCTTAAGTATCCTGTGATTTTTAAAATGCCAAATAATACTATACTTGTTATTAATGACCAAATTATAATAATTACTACTCCATAAAAGTTGTTTAGTAGTTGCTGAAAAAAAAAAAATTGTATGAATCTTTTGCTGCTATATGCTTTGTTATAAATCTGAAAAAAATAAAATAATTTTGGACTAGTAGCTAATTGTATTCTAATCAGTCGTTTTTACCACTCTTGGACTATGTAAGATTCATGGTATGTAACCTTTCAGTTTGAATATTGAAGCACTTCCACTTATCCATTCCCTCTGAAATTTTGCATACAGGTTTGCTCCTGATGACAACACATTTTAGCAACATTTTCAAGTCGCTAAGATGCGTTAATTAGTGAAAAAAATTCCGCTTGAACTTATGCAACCTTGTTTACATGCATATTTTCTTAGTGAAAGAATTATCCATGTTTGTGATATTGTCATTTCAATTGATTAAATTGAATGAAAGTTTTTTTCTATGGCGGAGGCAAAAATTCAAATTTCATATAACCATTACATTCAATATTTATATCTGATAATTCATGATACTTATAAGCTAGTAAATACAAGTCATTACTCCTCTTCGATTGTAATTGAGAAGTGTGCATTTTCCCTGTGTAGATTACAAACTAAGATCAAAATCACCTTAAAATTGCAAAAAATAAACATCAAAAAGGTTAAAAAAAGTGAAAAAAAAATCAAAAAAGTAATTTTGCTGCTGACAGAACTTGAACACATGACCACACACCCGGCAAAGAAAAAATTGCCTACAACTTTGGTTAAATTATGGCTGGAGTCTGGAATTTCCTTTGGTGTATTCAGTGAAATTTTTGATTGGTTCAATGCTTGAATGCAAGATAGATTTTAATAAATGAGACTAAAGCCCCATTTTTTGTGAGGTTTGAAGTGTATATGAGTACATACATTAGTATTTTAAGATATATAAACTTTTAAAGCTGCCTGTTCTCTTGTTTGCAGTATTGGAAATTGGAGGCATGAAAACTTCAAAAGATTGCTCAAACCTGTTTGCTAACACAGCTGTGAAGTATAAACTTATTAAGACTGAATTAGAAAATGAAAAATATGTAAAAAAATGTTTAAAACATCACTTTTAAATTAAATGCACTAAAAGGTAAAAAATAATTTTAGGACTGTAATTCAGAATGGATATGAATACAATCTTTGATGGTGATATGTAAGATTATGTGAAAGTCATTACTTCAAATTAAAAACTTTATGTTTTCCAGTTTTTTCATATGCGTGATGAATGGCCTAAAGAGTGGAGAGCTCATGACAAAGTACAAATCTTTGCTCCCCCTCTTTAGACCTTTCATCACGCATATGAAAAAATTGGCAAAAACATTAAATTTTTGATTTGAAGCTATGACTTTCACATATTTTTACGTCACTTCAAAGCTTGTTGGCAATCCATTCTGAGATACCGTCCTAAAATTATTTTTTACCTTTTAATACATTTGATTTAAGAGTGGTATTTTAAACGTTTTTTTTTTGTTTTTTTTACATATTACTGATGTGATTGCATTAATAGCATTTACATACATCAATGTGATTGAGATTTATTAATATTTAAATGTATTTGATATTTAATAATACCAGATTTATCAGATAGCAAGCTGTTTATAACAAAATAAGTGAAGTTTGGAGATCATAATGTAGAATTGGAAAATAATAAATTTATGTGCATTAATTATATGTATGTTAAACTTATTTAAAACATTATTAGCATTTCTTATTCCACTGTATTATTTAATAGTTGTTAAATAAAAATAAACATGTGACTATAGGGACCATCAGATATTGTAAAGTCACTTAATAAATATTTTACAATTCTTTATTAGTAAAAGTTTTATTTCATATGTTATAGAGATTTTTATCAGACTTTATAAGCTACAAATTATTTTATTAAATTGCTATAAAAATGTATAAATCATAATGATTACATTCATAATCTTGGACTCTGCATATGTTTAGATATTTATAATACGGCCCATCCATTGTTTCTCTGGGTACCAGAATTTTTAACTTAGGGCTCCTTAGTTAAAGTATTTGTATATCATGAAACTGTCCTGCAATGGTTTGATATTTCAAATAATTTGCTATTAAAGATTATACAGTTATTTTCGTAAATTTTCATTGCTTAAAATTTTTGTTAAAATTCATCTTGAGCATAATAATTAAAAAAAGCAGAACAGGTTTAATTTTTACTTTCCCAGCTATATAATCATAGTTATACTATTTGGCTATACAGTATACAATATATGGGAAAGTATGTTAATCTTGACAAATATTGCATGTTTGAGTTTTTCCAGATCTTGATGTTTCATAACCCCCTCTAATCAAAAAACGCAATTTTAAAGCATTGAAAAATTCTTGAAGGAAAAAATTGAATTAAAATAAGATTATTCCAGATATGAACTTTATGTGTCGGTTTGTATCTCAAAAGTTTACTCTAAGGGTAAGTCAATTTTTTTTTCTTTAATGTCCATAATTATCATAACATAATTTAAGGTAAGATAAGTACATAGTTTAAATATCACTTAGGTACTTAAAGTACTTTTTTAATATATTTGGTCTTATTGAAACAACCATAAAAAGGTTGGACAAAAAATTGTTTTTTTCTTTATCATTTCTGGACTAATTAGATGATTCCATTACATTAGTATGTCACTTTGGTAATGTATTCAGGAATTTCATTCAGAGATGGATGATAAGCAAAATTATTTTGATTTTTGGAATAAAATGAATCTATCATTTCAATGAAGTTTATATTAGTTGGATGTAATGGCTCACTGCTAAATGTACTTGTAGGTGATTTTAACTTTTAGTGCAGCTAGCAGAATTTGCAATTTAGAGAAAGATGTACATAGTTGATTGGTTATATTCGAGTACTCTGCAAAATATATATACATATGTTTGGTTTTCAGTTTACAATAAAGGAAACTTAATTTTATAATATACATTTTAAGTAATTCTTTAATATTCTAATATGATAATCTGTATATTCTAGTATTCTGTAAGGGTCCCAGTTTTTCCGGGGCAGTCCTCTTTTTAGGAATTTTCTCTTGGAGCTCCAACAAGCTCCAAGCAAGGCACTAAATTTCCTGTTTTTCACAGAAGTTTTATCAAGTTTGTAAGTTTAAAATTTCTGCCTCTCTTCAAAACTCATCCAACATTGGTAGCAACGTTCCAGTATGAATCAAGCAGTAGCTGCTAATTCAATCCATCCTTATCTGCTGTTTGCAGATGCATCCATGAATTGAATCCATCCACATCTGCTGTTTGCAGATGTGGACGGATTCAATTCATGGACTTATATCTGGCTTTCTAAATACAATTTGGAAACAAAAAAATTTCAAATGCATAGACAAAATGTAAGCAGTTGCTGTCAATGTTTTAGCACCTCCAAGAAGATTAAAGACGTTCTAGACAGGCAGTTCTCATTTCTGCATTTTCTTTGCAAATGTACAGTAACCACATTGATCTGAGAATGTGCCAGTAATTGTTAGATACTGTTCTCTGCCAGATTTAGTTCGATCACAACTACTTAAATTTTTTTCCAGGTGAATCAATTGAAATTCTTTGTCAGCATCTTATGAAAACTATTCAAAGCCATGGAAATTGCTGATAAAATAGTAAATCATTATTTCTGCAGACAACACTAATACTAAACTTTGGTGGAATGAAATATGGTAAAAATAACCTGTACTTCAAACTGAAGGAAAGAAGTAGGTGTGGGGTGTGTAGCACATTGTTTATAATGCAATCAAAACTGTGATTGTGAAAATTTTCTTCTATTTTCACACATGTTTAAATCATTTTGTGACTTCACTGAAGCTGATTTCAAAAATTTTCAGGACACAGCAATATTAAAAGGTTGTCTCTAGGATCAGCTAGTTGAAATGTGTGACCCTCTGCATTCCTTTTTAATTATTGAAAATTGCTCAACTATCATTAAAGCATTTTTTAAAAATATGTTGCACAAGGGTACCACATGATAGCCAACTTGTTGGAAAGTCAAACACAAATAGAGGTGTTTCAAGTGATGTGTCAATTATTAAAAGAAAAAAATAATGGAGGCCAATATGCCAGTGAGAATGACAAAACTTAATTAAGAATGTTTGAAGACAGAAATAATTATATATTAGAATTTTGTATAAAAATTTTTACAATAGACACACCAGTGTTAATTTGTAGTATGTTGGGTTATATTTATTGAAACCAGCAGGTTGCTGAACCTTCTGGTTTCAGTAACCTTGTTTGCAAAAGATTGCTGAATGTGTCATTTGAACATAAAAGTAGAAATAAATGCATTTAGTTATGAATGAAATTATTCACCAGAAGTTGTTAAAGCTTTACGTGGAAATGTAATTTTTTAGCATTTGAAAAATGCTATACCTAACTATTATTCCATCACGGAGATCGGCAGACAATGATGAGAAATCAATTTTTTTAAATTCTTCGCGTTTAAGTTGTTGATCTTACTGGCTGTTTTATTGAAAACCTTTTAATACTGAAAGAAAATGTAATTTCGCAACCTAGATATAATTATGGTGGCAAATTATATAAAAAATAATAAATATTTTATTCAGATTTATAAAAAGAATTATTTATGCCAGCCCGTTAATAATGAAAACACGAAAATTAAAACATTGATGAATAATAAAAATAATTATTGTATTCCACTCCAGAATTCACTTACGATGGAAATGAAAGTAATTAATTTTATTGAACTACCACTTGAAGCGCTAATATTCCTCGCAATAGCTTATAGAGTTTATTTTTTGATAAGCAATATGATTAATTTTGTAGAAAACTGTTTTTTCTATTAGCGATGGCTGTTTTTACATTTTTTCATTATTGTTTTAATAAATATTAGCGCAAAAGTAATTTCAAAAGTTTTTAATAAGTATGATAATATTTGCGTATAAATTCATAGTTGTGATTTGAATTACGTTGTCCCATTTTTTTTTTAACAAATATAGTTATCGCCATCTTTTTTCAAAATACAACGCGGGAGTAGTCTGTTAACATCATGTTCAGTGGAGTTAATTGTAACTTAGTCATCGTGTGCTAAATAGCTATACATCATTGTGTCTTTTATTTATAAATTTCAATTAATATCTTTAATGATGTTATCAATAACAATCCCAAGACGATTACGGAAAGGTAACAATTTCATTATGTATATACGTTTTTTATTTTTACCTAACCTCACAACATGATAATTAATTACGTGTAAGAATTTACGAATTGTCTTCGAATTTTGTAACAATCTATTTTTTGTTATTGTTGTACCTTTAATGTTTATAGTCTCATTTCGAGTAATGGGAACAATTTTTTTATTTTTAAGTTCCAAAATTACTTTTATTTTGATGGGAGTTTTAATTTTCTTAATTATAGAATAGAATTTTTTTTAAAATCTGTGAAGAGAATATTGTCTGCTGAAAATGACTTCAGCCATTTTCTACTATTTCTCATTGACATTTGTACAAGTAAAAAAGATTAACTATGGAGTAGTTACATATGAAATTGTCATGTTAATGATTAACATATTCATATGAAGCTTTCTTATATAATTTTTTTTTAAAAAGATTTAACTCACTTGAGTAGATTTAGTTGTTATGCCATGAATTAGTCCATTTTTTTCTAATAATGGTCCTGATATAACTCCCCAAAATCCACCACCAAAATGAACAGCAACTGCATCCAATGGGTCATCAACTGTAATATTGAAATATAATGTATAATATATATATGAAAATATGTTGTATACTTGTAGGCTTATAATTTTAATCATTAAAAAAGCCATGATATTATTTATTCTTAATGTGCAAAATTATGAACAGTAAATATCTTAATTAGTTCTATTTTTATTTGTTAGAATTATTTTTTATGTATAAGTCTTACAATGAATTTTTAAATTTTATGTGATTGCTTGTCAGAAATCTTTGGTTTTATGTTTAAATAAATAAGCTATGTTGTAGTATTATATAGTAAATATCAAAAGGAGCATTATAAATATATATATATATATATATATATATATATATATATATATATAATATGTAAATATGTTGAAATCATACTTTTTATTTAATCAGCAGATTTCAATTAGTAAGCTTCTACAAAAAGTTTGTTTCCAATAACTTAAAAGCTAGTCAAGTAAGCTTATATATTTATTTTAAGGAACCATTTACCTCTTATCTTTTCCATAAATGACCGTAAACCCCAAAATATAAAACAGGCAATTGCTCCAGATGTAAAACATCCTACTGTTGGTAATGTATTAGCACTTGCACACACTGAAACCTGTGAAAATATTCAATCTGTTTAAAAAATGTTTACAAAGACAAATTAATTCTGTGATGTGAATTAATATCCATATTAATTATCTTTTGGAAACATATTGATGAATCCAATGTATTTGAGTGACTAATTAAACAACTTTTGTTTTTCTTTAATAAATATATTTTTGAAGTATTTCTCGATTGAATGATATATTATGTTAGAACACTTTAAATTCATTTATTTATTTAAGCAGAGCATTATATTTTATTAATGTATTACAAAATAACACAAATGCTAAATTAAATTGAAGAACATGCAAAAAAAATTACGTTGTTATATATTCTCATCAAAGAAAAATATGGTTGTGGAGTCTATACTAAATTTGTTTGCTTTCACAGTTTCTATAAATATATGACAGTGATATAGATACCTTTGAAAGTTTTCAATAAGTATGATAATATTTAGGTACATATAAATGCATAGTTGTGATTTGAATTAAGTTGTCCTGTTTCTTCTTTTTTTTTCTTTAATAAATATAGTAATATCTATCCTTTTTCAAAATACAACGTGGGAGGTAGTAGTAATGCTGCTTGTTTTAAACTTTATAAGCAAAATTTTTTTGTATTTTTTATAAGAAGGGGGTTTCCTAACCTTTTTTTATGAAATTATCCTTAACCGAGGATTAACCTTGTACCTCATTTGGAGATAAATTCCAATTTTCTCATTTTCTTTTTATCTTTCTCTCTTAAAACTAAAAGGAGAGGTATTTCTGAGAGAAATTTAAGAAAATGTAAAAAAATTTATAAATCTAGGGCTGTCAGAATTTTAGCTGGTGCCAGTTTTTTCCAATAGTGCGTCTTTTATTAAAATTTTACATCTTAACACTGAATACACTTGTTGGCATAATGTGTTTGGTAAAAATAGGTTGCAACTGTCTGTAAGAATCGCTGTTATGAATAGTATGGTTTAGACCTTCTTTGGATCAAGTTAAGAAAGATTTTCTAATCAGAACAACCAATTTTTTTTTGGTAATGTAATTTTTGTACCATGCTAGGCAGATAATTATTTGTGTCGTAATAGGGTTATAACCTAATAATCTATTGAGAAGTTGGAATAATTATGAAATGACAGTGATGAACTGATGTAATATAAAGTGCCTGTCTCCTGAACTATTAGGCCTAGCAATGTCAACTTAATATTTGCTCTATAAAACCTGTAGAAAGTTTTATTATCTTAAGTTTTTTACAAATACTTTGTATTTATAAAAAAACTAGAATTTATAAAAATTCTTAAGTGTTTTTAAAACTCTTAAGGATATCAATCCTATTTAATTTCATTCATTATTTGTGTAAGAAAAACTGTTGCATTCAGTGCTAACTAAATGAATTTAATGAATATATAACACTTAAAAGAATTAAGTCAAATAGGCTTATTTCACACTTTTTCTCTAATAGAACTTTTATCAAACTAAATTTTTAAGCAAATAGTATAATTGCTAATTAATTATTACCAACAAAGGATGGATACAAAAAATTCTGTAAAAAATTTAGGAAATATTTTGTAAATCAAAAGTACTGTATATTGAAAAATAGACTAGTTTGAGTTAGCATGGGAGTATAGGTCCTAGCATAAGAATTTATATTTGATTAAAAAGTATTATTTGTACTAGAAAAAGTAGATTTGTACTAGGCCCTCGAGTTGTACAAATTAGAAATATTACTCTGAGGGTGAACAGGGTTGAAAACTTCTGTTTTAGCTAACTGTTATTAACACAGTAATACAAACAAAATATTTTCTTCTCATTAATTGTATAGAAAATAGGGTTGATAAAATGCTTAATGGAAAGGTTGGAATGTCTAAAAGAATGGATTTTATAAAATAATTTACGAACATCTTTTTGTAGTTTTAGATTGTATTGTCACCTAACCCCACTGTGTACTATAAACCTAGCAATATCATTACAACTGCTCATTGGCTTGTACCTGTCACGTATAACTAAATCAGAATAAGTATTTTTGTAAAGACCTATTAGTTGGTTGCATATCATTTTCTATAGATTAGGTGGCATTAATATCAGAGTTTTGTAAATGAAAAACACAATGCTGTCTACCCAGTGTGGTGGTTACAACCTATACCATTGTTTATTCATTTCGCTGTTAATAGAAATTTCTAATATATATTTATATATATGTATGTTAAAATTTTTCTGACGTTGTTACCTTATGATTATTATTATTATTATTATTATTATCATAAACAAATTTCTAGGTAAATATTCTTGCGGAATAAAAAATTATGGAGGGATATCTCAATAAATGTGATTTTTTTTTTTTTGTGACAATCGATTGTCTAGAACCTGTAATTCAAATACTATTGACCAGTATGTAAATTTTGTAAAACAGATACAACATTTATAGAAACTCCTTAATATTTTCATGAAAGAATTTGTTTTGCTGTGTGCAATTGAATGTATAATTTGTCAGATTTTTTTTAATAAATACTGTATTTTTACAAGTCCATTAAGATAAAGCAGTTTGCCTTGGTGATACTACTCTTTACTAAAAGGGAGTTGTGATGCAAGAATGATGCACTGGGAGTAACACTCCCAGTGGAGGCTATCCTTTTAACTTTTCAAAATAATCAATGATCTAGAAGGATTGGAATGGTATTTATTATGCCTTCCATTAATTCAATAATTATGAGTACTCATCATGATAAGACATAACTGCTATTTCATAAAAACATCCATCAGCAAGAGACATTTTAAGTTCTGCACTCCATAATTGAAGTATATAGTATGACTTCATAAACTATGTATAAACTGCATAGTTTTAAAGAACTGTTCAACACTGTTATTCCATTTTAATTTGTTACTAATCTACTACTATGTCAAAATATAAATTCTTTCTTGAATTTTTGATTGTTGCATTCCAACATAACCTACCATTTTTTTGTAAATTTTGTAGAATAGATATACATATTTAGAAACTTCTCAAGATATGGTGTACTGCACAAGTATTCACGTAGCGATAATTCTGTATATCTCATGTATTTATTTATTTTAACACTGTGATAAAAAAAGATTCTTCTTTGATTAATAAATATTTTAATCAGTGTCATAATTCAGTAAACTTACCATACCAGCTAAAATTCCATTAAGAGCAAATGAAAATGACCAGCTTGGTGTGGTTGCAATACCACTTCTTGTTAATATTAATGCTATTACTCCTGCACCACACCCTCCATATATTGTGTTTGATATTGCACGTGCAATTATAGCTCCATCACCTGGATAAGTCATATGACCTAATGATCCTCCATTGAATGCAAGAAATCCAGATATCAATAGCAATCCTCCAAGACCTGTTAACTGATAATTTATTATTGTTAGAATTTCTGTGTGTAGTAGACCATTACTCATTTATATTGAATTCATTTAAATTGAGCTCTATAACAAAAGTGAAAAAATCAAATTAAAAATAAAATAAAAAAATATGAAATTGTTGATCAAAATTGATTTTGGAAGTTTTGCATGAGGACTGTTTTCTGGGGCACTGGGCATCTTTGGTTGATGGCTATCAAGGCAGTTTTTGAATTATATCCCTATATTACTTTCTTGGTAAGTATAGCCAAAATAGCTGTATTGAAGGGGAAAGTATGGTGATCGTGTCAAAAGATGGGGTATCAGGTTTTTTGCAACTCTTTGTTGTAGAATCCAAATAATTCATCTAGATAAAAAAAACATATTTATGTGTATGTGGGTACATATGTATGTACATGTGTTGCACTGCTTTTGATCTTATTACTCAGGATTGACCAAACCAATTTTCTTTAAATCTGGCTCATATTAATTTTTTTCAAAATTCATTAAGGGGGGTCAAGATATCGTGAAAAAACAAATTTTGATTTTCTTAAGAGTTGTTTTAGAGAAAAATTTATAAATTTGTTACATACGATTCATATATAAATAATCCAATTTCTTTTTCTTTCTATAAATCAATTCCCTCTTAAAATTAAAATATGTTTTTTCTTTTCCTCTATCACCTTTCAGTTGAAATATTTTTCAAAAATGTTTGTAAGTTTTACTTCATATATAAATCTATCAAAAAATGACTACAATCTTTTTAATTATAGACCCTGAACCTAAAATGTTGAAATGTTTTTTTGAGAATTTTGTGCAAGGTATTGTATGACTTGACTAGCCAGAACAGTCATGCAATACTGTGCCAGCTTTTATTTATTTTTTTCTAATAGTGTGCAAGAAGAAAGTTATAAAAGTATATTAAGCTCTTTAATGATGTCAGGGTGAGGGACTATATGTTTAGCAGTTTTCAATTGTAACTCCCTCTACTTTGCATCACAATCATCCTGCTAAAGAAAAATAATACCTGCTGCTTTGAAACAGAAAATTTTATGAAAAATCACTTAAGTAGCATGGAATGTTTCTGTAAACTTATAAAAATGTCTGCAGACTGTGTCAAAATATGCAGACAGTTGGACTAAAAGTAGAGTTAAAACAAGACCTTGCTCTACTCTCAGATATTTTTTTATACGGCTTCACTATGATAGACAATATTAGTAAATATCTTGCTCAAAACATATTAAACTAATACTGAAACTGCCTTGAGAATTTGATTAAAAAGTGGTTTCAATATTTTATTTATTCTCTTATGTAAAATTTTTGATTGAATTTACGACTAATTTAACAGAGTTAGTTACATAATAAAAAAATAATTTATTATGTAAAAAATTTTGTAGGACATGTAATGGATTACATGCTTGTGACATGTAATGGATGTTGAAAGGTCAGTAGTCTCTTTGTTAGTTAATGAGTGGATTGTTATTATGAGTTATTGGTGAGTTGTTGCTTCTGGCTAACATTATTAGAACACTGTAACCAACAGGAAATAAGAAATGTTTTATTGTTTGTTTGTTGAATGTGATGCAACACATTATTAATTTTTTTTTTTTTTTTTTTGCTTGTTTTTAGTTTGCCTACTGCTTACATGTTTGTTACTACTTATTTGTTTGTTTTCCTTTCTTGCCTACTGAAGTGTTAAAACAATTTTAGTTACCTTACCACTTTCCCAAAACTTGTGTTTTTAATATAGGCAATTACAATAGTAATTAGATATAGTGTAAAAAAAAAATACTAATTAAAATATATTATACAAAATATATTTACCATTGTAGAATGTCCAGGCATATCTTGTGACTTCCCATTGGTAAAACGCCCAGTTCTTGGTCCAATAAAAAGTGCTGCTATAAATGAAGCAGTACCAGCTAAAGCGTGCACAACACCGCTTCCTGCAAAATCACTGTAGCCCATTTTATTTAAAAATCCTTCATTTGTCCATGCCCAATGTGATACAACAGGGTATACAAATCCTAGGAACAAGTTCTAAAATAAGTAGGATCCTTAGAACTAATTTTGTAAAGTTTTCTACAGAAAGTGGGAATTAATTTTTTGTTTATATTACTGTTTCTTATGGCTGTTACTTGCATAATATAAAACCATTTGTATTACAAATGGCTGGGGTTAGAAGTGCTTTATCTCAGATTAATGATACTCATCATACATTTAGTACTAGTTGTAAGTAGAGTGTAGTTATTGCTTACATGGCAGAATACAAATTTATTCAAACATAAGTTAGATGTTGTAAAGCTTTACCTAATAGGTAAAGCGCAGTTCAAACACAGTTCAACTGTTGTGGAACTTATGAATATGAAATAATAATCCTTCTTTTTTTTAAAAATTAAATAAATTAAAATTCATATTTGTAAAGTTACGTTTAATGAAAATAAATGATCCTTGGAGGCCTGCAGGCATAGAGGGTCACCAGCCCGCTGAATGTCAATAAAGATGTTTCCCCACTGGTTACTAGAAGGTGCCCAGTATGGTGGAGCTAGAGTGGCAGTTCTCCCAATTTTCCATAGCACTCATTCACAGCAGAAGGAATAAAGGATACAGAAACAGAAAGGGGATGATGAACACAAATAGGGATTGCCTCTGATTAGGTTAAATGGTAATAAATTACCCCCATTAAATGTATCTATCTCTAATGCACATTAACACTTGATTGTATCACAGTAGTTTCATTTATATATTGTTTTTATTTACTTTTTAATCATTGATTGTAGCTGCTTAATAAATATTAAAAATAAATCTGGGCCCAGCAATTGAACCCTATTATTGTGCAATTATGCTTAATTTGATTTTGTATCTGACAATTATTAAACATTTTTATAACCCCTATAACATAACATCCTTTTCTCTGAATACTTAACATAGTTGTAGAACAAGATAAATGAGGGATTTCATTTAATTATAGGAATTATGAAAATTGACTAAAATATGGTAATTAAATTTATGTATGATACCTGACAATACTGCACAGTAACATATATATGCAATATAATTACAACGTTCGGCAACTGCTCCGCTAATAATTGTTGCTGCTGTTGCAGCAAAAACAAACTGAAAAAACCAATGGGACATTTTGTCATCGGATAATCCTATACCAGCCCAATTTGAATATCCTAAAAATTGATTGCCTTGACTGTATGCTAGTGTGTAACCGATTAGCCAGTAAGATATAGCACTGATGACTGAAACAAAAAAAAGGTGAAAATTAGTTAATTTACAGTAACATTTAAATTGTTTGTACAGTGTTATCATGTATTTATTTTAATATATGATATTTTATATGAGGATGAAAATATGTGTATGAGAATATTTTTATAATGGTTATCACCTTTCTAATTGCTAGATCAATCATGAAAAGAATCTTGTTTAGATTTTTTTTGCTTGTTTCTCAATTATTATTATTATTAGTGCTGATAATATATGTGCCCTTTATGCATGTAAAGCATTTGCAGTTTTAAATCTGCCAAGGACAGCTGCTTTAATTGTAATTTTGTTCATTGTCACAGCCAGTTCACGCAGTGAAAAAAGTGAATATGTTTTCATCATCTCTTGCATTTCAGTGGGCCTGGCATGCTGTCACACAAGTATGTTTGGCTCATTGAAATAGGAGGCTCCATCCTTATGAGCTTCCATTGTGTAAGTTTGAATGTTCTTTAATGTTTTTGTATAAAAATTAAAACAATAAGTTAATGCATTATGTAGATTGTAATCCAACACACACTGGAGGTGTAATATGAGAACTGTATGTATACAGTTCTCTCATAAAATGAATAATGCGGATTATATTTCCTTGCTTTGTTTGTCATAATGAATTAATTGTTTAAAAAAAAAAATTGATTTGCTAGTTGTTGCCTTTTTTAATTAACTGCTCGCCATGTATTTAGCTTTTAAATATAGCCAGCACCAATTCTTCAGACTCCCATTCCAAAGGGGCACTATTTTTTAACATTATTTTTTTGTGATTTATGAGATCTAGTTCATATCTTCAGGGTTTTGCAGTACCAGAATTTTATTTTCTAAGATGATATACTTATCATGTTCTAGATTTTGTGGAAGAGATTTTGCTACCAGGATTTTCTTTTTTGTTTTTTTTTTCTTTTTGAATGAATTTAGTTTTTTGGTAAATTACATACTTTTTTTATTGAAGAATTTGATCTAATTTACTAAGGTATGATTCAGTTAATTTAATTAATATTGATATTTATAATATCAATATTTTTGATATATAGTATCACATATAAAATAAAAATTAACAGTTTTTTCCTACAAGTGTTCAGTATAAACACCTTTTATCACACTCCCAGCAGATGTATGTCTGGACTAATAGAAGCGAAACTGCTTCAATTCTGTAACTCAAATAGGATAGATCAGTAGGTAATGGAAGCCAATACAAAATAAAATTCAAAAGAAGAAAACTACATGTGGTCAGATTGGGTGACCTTAAGAGGCCTCTGCTAATAAGCTCTTGTGATCAGATCCTTGCTGACCAATTCAGTTGTCAGAGAAAACATCATTCAACCAATCTCTTGTTTGAGTTATGCCTGTGAGGAGATGCATCATCTTGTTGCAAAATAAAATTTTCTGGTCCATCTTCTGTTGAAGAAAGCTGTGTATGCAGCATATCCAAATAAGCAACTACTGTTACATTTGCTTTAGCGACAAAGAACAGCCCATAAGCTTGCTGTTGGGATCACACACAGAAAACATTTAATTTTGGGAAAGTCTCTATCGCATTGTAAACATTCACAGGAATTTTCTGACTCTCAGATATGGACATTTTGTATGTTAACTTTTTCACTAAGATAAATTGTAGTCTGTAGGGTTCAAATCCTGTGAAAGCTGTAAACTGTGTGGATGTTTATGTAAGTGTTTCCTTAAAACATTACACATTGTCATCACTAACATCGCTAGTTTTTGCTGACTTTGATAACAGACTTTTCACTACTATGCAGGAAAAACTCCCTGACATGTTCAACAATTTTTTCATGTACTCTCATTTTTCTTATACTCCTCATCCCTTTACACAGACATCCAGTCATTTCAAATCAGTTATGCCAGCAACAAATGTTATTATCTCTCAGAGGATCACAATTTAATTTTCTATGGAAAGCACATTTAAGTGTAAGTACAGATTCACATTAAGCAAACTGCAAAACATAGAACGCTTTCAGTTCAGGAGTCACCATCTTTGCTACTGGGTGCTGTCAAGCAGAAATATAGGAAATTAATTATATCTGCAAATAAAGTTGTGCTTTTTGGCTCTTTGATTCTAGCTAAATCAACGGTAAACACCTCCCCCAAGAAATATTATAACAAATTAAAACACAGATATACCTTTTTTTTACCTGTATGTTTTTAGTAGTTTGTTTTTTCTAAATATTTTTAAGAGTGAAATATTATCTTGATTTAAAATTATAATATACGTTTTGGTCTGTTTAGTTTTTAGTAAAAGTCAAATATCATAAACTTGATGCTCCTTACATTACTTGAGATAGGTTTTCTCAAATTAATTTTTTCGCAAAGTATTATTTGTTAACTGACAATCGAAAAAAAGTTTATTCATCAAACAAAAACAAAGAAGAAAAAAGAAGTTTTGTGACACAAATTTTTTTTTTGCCACTAATGTTTTTAAGAATTACTAGATTCAGCTCTTTGACCAGTTTTATCCAGTTTTTCTGGCCAAAAACCACTTGAAATCTTCAAGTTTATCTCTTAAGTACCAAGAATTTCAGTATGGATTCATTTTACTTACAATTGAAGTAGAAATAAAGATGAATTGAATTGTTTTGCAAGCTTTAATTAAAAAAAAAGTGTTTCTGGACTCATGTTTCTACTACAATTAGGAATTTTTTTATTTATTTTCACTTGTAGAGCATGTCCTGAAAATCTTTGTGAGTCACTGGTATATAAAGATGTGGATAATAATATTTCCATATTCCAGAGCCTTAGCTAATGTTTTTCCCTACATTGTATTTCTTTCTTTTTTTTTAATGTATTTATAGTGAATTAATTTTGCTGCAAAGGTTTTTGAGGGGTCATAATATTTTTAATAAGAATACAATCTAATAAAATCATTAATAAAAACTAAAACTATCAGTCAACTGTTCCAGTTAAATTTATTTTCACTTAAAAACAAAAAAAAAGATAAAAAATAAAACTTTTTATAAGCTTTCACAGACATGTCAATGTGTGTATATATATATATATATATATATATATATATATATATATATATATATATATATATATATATATATATATATATACTTTCAGGAATCATATTCCTCTGCACTATATAAATTATATTAATCCAATCAACCCAAGTATAGAATTAATAAAATAGGGTGACACATATCTTATTCCATAATCATCAGTTGTTCTATGTGATTTTTCAAATCATTCGTTGCAAATTACACATTAAAATTAGAAATGCTATACTGTACAGGAGATTTAAAATTGTCAAAAGATCTTTTTCAATTATATCAAACCAGAAATAAAGTTAACATTTTTTTAAATACAAAAATATTAAATTGTAAATTAAAATTCAATTAAAAATTGCATATATATAAAATATGAAGTCATTAAAAAAATTAAATTAAAAGTCAAAATTAATATCAATAATAAAAATAAAACTAGCTAGCCAAAGTTATGTCACGACATAATAGGGTTTTTATACTTAATGTGTAATTTGCAATGTACGATTTGAAAAATTATATAGAGCAATTGATGATACGAGGTACTCGTGAAAGTGCTCTGTTTGGATTATGGAATAAGGTAAGTGTCTATTTTATTTTATTAATTCTGTATTTGGGATGATTGGATTAACAACATAATACAGTTAATTTTAATACAATTATAATACAGTTTCTTTCTTGAAAATTCATTCCGTAGTTATTGTGGCAAGAGGTTTTTTAATCAAAGTTAAAGTGTATTAAAAAAACAGTTAAAATGAAATTTTTCGTGGTTAATGTATGTTTCTCTTTTTCATATATGTTAGAAGTAGTAGGAGTGAATTCAGTGCTTGTGAATGCAATCATGAACTTATGCAATGAAAATTCCACAATGGTAAAGGTAGGAAACACAAGAAGAATTCATATTGATCAAGGATTCACACCAAATATGTGGATTGTCTCAAACTTATTCAAATCGTATTTCATTCCAAAATGAGAAAATTGCTCCAGAAGTGAAGAAATGTCTGTAAAGGTAGATCAACTGTATGCTTATGATGTACTTTGTAGATGACCACATGTTTCAACCGAAGGTGAGCAACACTTAACAGCAAAAATATGTTCGAGAATAGTACAATGAAGCTGATTTGAATATGAAATACAGCAAATGTAAATATGTATATGCTAGGAAAAGAGCAGTAAATGATTTTACAGTTAGTGAAAGAAGTATGTTTGAGGTGTGACTCATATTTGGAATTTGGAGATGGTACTTAATGAGAAAGGAACAGACAGATGAGATTATTATGTTGGGATACTGTGGATTGAATTGAAACTATATGTTCTCAATTCCTTTTTTTTTTTAGCACAAGAAAGAGGAAAAAAATAGGAGGTCTCTAGAACCTTGTTTAGATTGAAGGATTTTATGTAGTTGAAGCACAGAGGGTAACATAAAGGATTCAATTTAATATTATACTTGTTCCAGGTAAGAAAGCAATCAAATTGATTTATTATGAGCAGTTAAACAAATTGTATAGACAATTATTTATGTAAATTATTTAATAACTAGTTGTGTTTAATTAGCTACTGTGTAGCTTGACTAATTTCATGTTTATTTATGTGCACTTTTACAAATGTGTGGTACACACACATTCATGAAAGCCTGATGGTTATTTGCATAAGTAATACAGGAAAATATAATTACTGTGAAATAACTATGACATGTAATCTGTGATGGACAAATTTTTGTAATTTCTCCATTCAGCATTAGAGCAATTTTGTTTTCCCCTCCATCATATTAATTGTAATTCTAATACTAGCTTGTAACCAAATTGTTAATCTTATAGAAAAAAAAACGATCAATAAAATTTTTTTTTAAATTTACATGGGTTTTCTATAATACAACAAAATGTATATATAGTATGAATATATATATATTTTTATTGAGAATTTAAATAATTAACATATTGACCACTGTGCTAATAAAATTTAATATTAAATGAAATATAAACCACCAAAACATAGTGTGAATAGATTAAACTTACCATATTAATTCAAAGAATCAATTTTTGTGGGATCCTGCATCTTCAATTGTTATTAAATTCTATAATTACTTTAAAATATATTTTTTATTTATGATTTGTTAATTTATCTAAACCGTTTTTTCTGGACAGTAGAATTTGTGTATTCATCCATTATAAATTTCAAAATTTTCAAAAAAACAATTTTAACTAATTAACAAGGAATTTAATAACAACTGAAGATCTTGTGGGATCCTGTGAAAATCGATCCTTAGAACTAATTTAGTAAGTTTACTTATCTGTTTTCTGTGTTTTGGTGGTTTATATTCCATTTAATATTATATATATATATTTTTTTGTTTTAACTGTAATTTATTTATTCACATATTTCACATCATTTCCTTTCTTTTTTGTATTTTTATCTTAATTTAATTAATCTTAATGTGTTGGTAGTGTATATTGAAATTCTTGTGATCTTGTAAAAATTAATAGCTTTTAGCTTCTAATTTTTTCATGATACAGGTCTAAGTACATTTCTTTCTAATTATAATTAATTGGTTCAATTTTTCACATGCATTGCCAGTTCTTTAGACATCCTACTTTGTATAGCTTCATGATGTACGAGTAGTTAACACTGTGGACAATTATTTGGCTGGCCTTTTTTTTTTAAGGTGAGGTTGTTAATGTCATCTTTTTTGTGTTGTATTAAAATGTAGATGTTCTGTATAATAACATTTGTCCTTTACCAATGATTTTATTGTATCTTCCGTGAAACAAAAAACTTATGTTGTGGGTGACAAATAGTTCTGTCCTCTAATCTTTTGGATTCAATGATAAATTGAGGTCCAGTAATGTCACTTGTTAGTTAATTTTGTGAAAGCATGGTGTTTCTCGTAATCAAAAATGTTGCAATCTATAAAAAAGTGTGTGTATTTTTGAAGCATGTAGGAGGAGTGAAATTTTTTGTAAAAAATCTCATTACACTAGTATGTCTAAATGTTTTTTGAGAATTTGACTGGTTCTGTTTTTAAATGTCATAAATTATTATTGCTCAGATGTAAATAATCCATAGAAAATTATATTAAGCCTCAAAAAAAAAAAATTATGACAGGCCGTTGATTAGATGTACACATTATCAGTGTGTTAGCCCTGATACATGAAATTTTATCATAGTTCATGTATTCAGTTATTATTTCTTGCTGATGAAATGCTTTAGCTGCTGTATATAATTCATCAAAATCAATTTCAATTGATAAAAAATCCATTTTTCACTCATTTGCCATCAGGTCAGAATAAAGTTCAACAATCTCTACCTTATTATGCCCTTCCTTCATTCCTCCTGTAAAAACTTGATATATCTATTTTCTCTCTTTAATATTTTCTAATGCAGTCTAGTTGAATCTACTTTTATATTCCCCCACTTTCAGTTTAATTATTTAGTATCCTAAATTCCCAATTTTCTATGCATTGTCCTTTAATGTCTTTCATATTTTTTCATATATCTGAACATAAATCATATTTAGTTGAATAAATTTGATTTATTTAGCGGTTATAAAGTTCAATTTTTGTATTTGTTGTAGGCTATATCAGCAGGAGTGTATCTGTGCACTTGATTCAATATTTTTTTGTACAGTCTTTAGTACAGTAATTACTCAAGAGTACAGTCTTATCAGTAATTTTTATTTAATTACTGCAAACTATAGATGAAATGGCAATCTGTGTTTTGCTAAAACTGTAACATATAAAAGATAATGGTAAGATAAAATAGCACAAATTTCATTACGCGCTTAAAGCTTGTATATAGAATAGAATGGAATTTAAAAAAATGATGTATTATCACTAAATGATTTTATGACTCTTTTATTGCATTTTAGTTAAACAATATTATCTTATATAAAGTTTTAATAAATTAAAAAGTGTGTATAGGTATCATAAAATATCATTTTTTATTAATTTACTAGGGTCTTAACAAATTAGTATTCTGGTTTTGGATTATAGTTTAGTTTACTTCTTTCATGTGACTCAAATGGGGGATACTTATATTTGTTTTTTTAAGACATACAACATGCACTTATTTGTCAGATCAAATTTTTAAGATACAAAAATAGGCTGGTTTATTAAATAAATACATTCCTTTTGTCTATTTTTCCACGCAATCCCCACCAACTTCTTTGTACTTGTCCCATCTTTTTATGAGTCTTCTAATCCCCTCAGCAAAGAATTCTTTACCTTGATTTTGAAGCCAGATTTGTACTTTTTTCTTTACCTCTTTGTTGCCGTTGAACTTGCCATGCAAAGCTTTTTTCATTGGACCAAATAGATAAAAATCTGAAGGGCCAAGGTCAGGGTTGTAAGGAGTATGAGGTAGGAGCTCCCAACCTACTTTGCCAATAGTTTTCAGCATCCGTTGTGCTGTATGAGGTCAAGCATTGTTTTGAAGAAAAAGCATGTCTTTCCTCTGCCATTCCATACATTTCCTCTTCTAAGCGGGCTTGACTTTGTTCTCAATCATGGCTGAGTAATATAGGCTGTTGACAGTGTTTTGCTACTCCAAATCACAGAAAATCAGACTATGGACACTACAAAAGACTGTTAACATGTCCTTACCAGCCGATTGTTGCCAATGTTTGAATTTCTTACGGAAAGGAGATTCAGGGTGTTTTCACTGCATGCTTTGACATTTGAACTCCAGCTCAAAATGATGTATCAAAGTTTCATCACAGATTAAATAATCCTATAAATTTTTTTGTTAAAAATTATAATTGATTCATTTTTAAATTATACTTCAAAATGTTCTGCCAAAGAACTCTTGGTAGCTGATTATCTTTTTCTGTTGAGTCATAGTTCTGTTAGCATCAATTTATGTTATGTCTGTACAGAAAGGTTAGGAAACCTGTTTGTATGTCATTTTTAGTACCTAACTGAACACTACATTAGGTTTTTTCAGATTTAGTTTATTTGTAAATTTCATATTGCTTCAGGTGTCTTGAAGTTTTGATTTTAGTATGCTACGTGTTTAATTTGTGAATTGTGGTTGTTGCCTCAGGACATAGGATATATAGGATTGAAAGGGAAATTATGGTATATAGATTATTAAATTATTAATTATTAAATTATGTATCACTGGTATACAAAATTTTGTCCCATAGCAAGTGTTTTCTACATGTATTTTTCCCCTTAAATTCAAAAATGTTCACAGAATTTTTTTATCACCCTTAGTTTTCAAGTTATAATCTTTCTTATTTTTCTTGATGAGTCAGAGAAATGCCATTTACACATGCCCCATAAGTGGGGCAGTGTTGGACACGCACAGTTTCTGCTAGATGTTAAGAGCGTATGTATACCTGCATGCAACCTGTTCATGTTATACATGTTACAGAAATTATGTTATGGTATTATGCATTTGTAATACATAAATAAATAATTTTATTGATTAAGCATTTAAAAATGATTAGTTTATGAAAAAAGGTCTGCAGAACAATAAAATTTGGAATTCTAAAATGAGTCTGAAGATGGCTTACTTACAGGCTTGGTTATCATTGTTTGTCAAAGTGATGCTACAAATAACATCTGTTTCGATTATAATGTATGAATTACTGGTTCAAGCCATTGCCAGTCTGTGTTCAGTGTTCACTCTATTGACATCCATACATCTTTTGTGTGTATGTGCTGATGTAATATAGTTCAGTGTAAACATTTCTCAGTTACAATGTATTCTAAATTTACATTTCGTCTTTTGAATTCAAGACGTGCAGTGAATATTTTTTGTAGTGCTTGTATATTGTGATTTTTCAAAATGCCCAGAAATTGTGTAAATCCCCAGACAGATTTTGCTACATTAGTGGTGAGGTAATATTTAAATTTCAGAAACCTAGTTTTATTAAGACAAACATTGGGCCCCTCACATTTGTTGTGCAACTTGTGTCAGACTCCTTCGAAGCTAGTCAAAGGGTTCTCGGTACATGAATTTTGCTGTTCCAATGATTTGGCAAGAATCAAAAGATCAATGATATTGATTGTTACTTTTGACTAATATTGAGGGCATTAGTTCAAAATAAATGTACAACTATTTCATATCCTAATTTACCATATGCCATGAGGCCTATGGCTCACAGTTAACTGTCAACTGTCTGTGCCTAAACTGCCAGAAAATATCTCATACTTAGTAATTATAAACAACACAAAGATTTGGCAGAGGATAATGATGATGCAAGGGTTGATCCAAACCAGGATGATGTACTGAAGGGTTGATGTGCTCATCTGGTGAACCACATTTACTAATACAAGGGGACCTCAATGACCTTGTATGAGATCTGAATTTATCAAAAAAGGAGGCAGAACCTTCACGGTCACAATTAAAAGATTGGAACCTCCTCCACCACAAAACAAAAGTGTTTTTTTTAGAGTGATTTAAGAAATTCTTTGTATTTTGAAAATGGACTTGTTTTTTGTAATGATGTTTTGTCTGTAATTGAATCATTTGGTCATGAGTACAAAACAGAGGAGTGGTGTTTGTTTATTGATTTGTCAAAAGCTAGTCTGAAAGCTGTGTTTCTGCACATTGGGAATGAGTTAACATCAGTGCCACTAGCTTATGCTACGGATCTGTAAAAAACTTATGTGAACATGAAACTTGTGCTAGATAAAAAAAGATATGAAGAATGTTAGCAGAATGTCTGTGGTGACGTGAAAATAATTGCTCTGTTGCTCTGATCTAGGTTTTACCATCCACGCAAACACTAGTGCAGTCCTTTTATCTGTTGCATATTTATGCACTTCTGACATGCTCTACGTAATTTACATGGCGTGGCATTTAACGTTACTCTTTTTGAAAGTAGGTTCACACATTTATTGTACATAGCAATAAATATAACCAAACACGGTTAAGTCGGTGTCTTCGATTCGCAAAAAGGCCTAAAGTATGAATACAAGGTCTTGAAGATGTCCGATATGATAGCCCAAGGCATTGCTGCCATCTGCAGTGTTTTTTCGAATTCCTTTTTTTAGGCCATTAATGCCAGGGAGGGTGTGAGTGAAGCCTTCAAATGCCCGCATAAATGAAAGTCTTCTGTAGTAAGTTCCGGTCTAGGCCTACGGCAGGGTTACTGAATGTCAACAAGCCGAGATTTTTAGATCTGGATTCTTGGATTTTTAGACGCCCAATTTCGGTAATTTTCTTTACTGGACCCGTTAATCGAGAATACTGTTTCCTTTTTTCATTGACGATGGAGCACTTGTAGAGGTTATCGTGCGTTTCAGCTGCACCTGTCGTCAATAATGGACACGCAGAGCTTTGTTGCAGTAGTTACTTCAGTTTATATTGGTAAATATACAGATCATAGTGCAAAAGTAGTTGCAGATTTTGGTTCGGTAGATTCAAGTGTCAGAAATGACGCCGGAATTATGGATGTCGTCTTCTCTCCGAGGCTGTTCTCACACGCTCGATATTTTCAGATCAAAAGGTTTTTCCACGTGTAGGGCTTGATTGTATCTCACGTTACTGGGGTACCCGTTGACCGACTATTTTTTTAAAGTACAACCTCACGGTGCCGATCATCAGTGTTTGACAAAACTTCGATAAACGGATACAATCGACTTAGCTTAGCTTCAAACTGTTCTATATAAACGCGCTGCTGTACGGACCAACGTTTCATTCATTGTTCACTGAATCTTACTAAATCCAACTACTGCTGCCAACAACCCCTCTCGCAGCCCTTTTTCTTTCTGTTTTTTTTCTTTTTAAGAAAAGAAGCCTTTATGATTGCATGAAGTCAGTGGAGAAAATCTGAGAGATGTAGGATATACTGCAATTGACTTGATGAATTCATTGATGTAAATGAAATATTGAAGTTAATTTTTATTGAAGTATTATTACATAGTAAAAGAAATCATGGATTCCGTTCAGTTATATAAAAAGTTAAATATTTCTTTGTAGGTATAATAGTAAAAATGCTGAACTCAGACGGTTAAGTGTACTCATTCCATAATTTAAAGACTGTTATTTTTGTCCACCATGTTTTTGAAATTTCTTTCTTTTATGAGTTTTGCTTAGTTTGAAGCAATGGGGCGTACTACTATTTGTATCTCAAGCGATATCCTTGAAAGTTACAACCCGGTTGTTTGCCTTAAAAACAATTTTAGTCTGATATTAAATTAAAAATGTTGATTTGACCTCACAGCTGTATTAATTTGGTTAATGTAACTTGTTAATCGTCCTCAAAAGTTTAACTGGGCGAAATTAAGTCAAATGACAATAATTAATATCTCTGATATAACATTCATAATTGGCTGCTAGAATTTTCACAAATTTCAGTTTATTTAAAGTGTGAAGAAAACGTTTGAGCAGATCAAACAGAGTGAGAAATTTTCTTTTAGGGATTTTTGCTACCGATATTTTTTAACGTAAAAGAAACCACAGGGTATTAGGTTATTCAGACTGTAAAATACGCTCGTGGGTAAGATATTTCAACGTCTGTATTACGAGGTTGGAATTCGGTTAGATGAAAACCGTCATTTTAAGTAATGAGTGCTTCCATCTGTAATCAAATGCTGCGAACGGAGCGCTGAATTAATAACACAATTAGATCATCAAAACCGGGAGATGACGTCATCAGTAAAAACTTCTGCCTTTTTCGGTAGTAATCCGGTCGTTTTGCATTTTGACCAGGATCTTTGTTGACGAAACAGTTCTTTATCACTGAAACAGAGATCTTTATCTCCCTATAAGAAACAGTGGATTAGGATCTCTAGAAAATAACATTTTTGTACATGTTTGAAAAACTTCGCGCGAGTCCAGAGGTCTCGCGCGAAATATTTCTAGTTTTAATGATATATTTAGCGTATCTAGTAGAAATTTGCGTTTAGCGTAACAAAATGTTGGTCAGATATATTTGTAACTGTGGATAATTTCGATTTTCTGTAGATTACGTTTTCAAAACTAACAAGCATCTTAGTTAAAATAGTCTTTATATTAATTTAAAAAAAATGATTAATTACAATCTAATTTGTTATCGAGTACTCTTTTGTTAAAATCTAGATCGGGCGAGCGGAAGCAAGCTTCAACCGTCTCACCAAGGGGCTCCGCTCCCTGGACCCTCGGGACCCAGCTCGACCCAGGCGAGTCCCGGAATCTTCAGAGGTTACGGAGCCGAACCCAGGGTCGCAGAGCTCGCTTCGCTCGCCATTCCCGTCTAGCCAGAGGGTTCCGTCCCCTGGATCCCTAGACCCCCGGATTGTTCGTTATCTTGATGGTTGTGAGAATAACTAGGAACAATTACAATTAAGGCATTCTTCAGGCTTTATAGAAACATGAAAAAGAAACTAAATTATAAGAGACGGAATAGCAGTAACTATGGTAACTTAAGTACACTGAACTTCGAGGAAGAAGCTCCACAACCTTATTTCAGTTAACATGGCGACAGAAGTATAATAATGAATTAAATGGATTAATTTTTTTCTTTAATGAAAATCTTCTATTCACAATTTCACTCCCAAGGGGGTTAGTGCCTCGAACTATGGCTTAAAACTTTCTCTGGGATAAAGTAAATGTATCCTGCAAATTTGAAAGGGAAGATCTGTATTTCTCGCGCGATGCTGTTACAAATTAATAGACAAACTTTCGCATTTATGTACGTATAAGATTTTCTTTAATTTTGGCTGGTTGATTGTATGTATGTGTCGCAGCGATAACACGGAAACGGCTCAATCGGTCTAGCTGAAATTTTAACTGTGACCTTTACTACCCATAGCGGTGTTAAATAGGATACAAATGAATATTCGTGATGAAGTTTAGGTTTACGTCGTTACTTGCGATATTTTTAATAACGGCCGGTCCAACCCACCGGATTTGTGTAGTGGTGAACGCCTCTTCCCAAATCAGCTGATTTGGAAGTCGAGAGTTCCAGCGTTGTCGTAGTAAAGGCAGTTTAACTTTTATACGGATTTGAATACTAGATTGTTGATACCGGTGTTCTTTGGTGGTTGGGTTTCAATTAACCACACAGCTCAGGAATGGTCGAACTGAGATTGTACAAGACTACACGTCATTTACACTCGTACATATCATCCTCATTCATCCTCTGAAGTAATACCTGAACGGTAATTCCCGGGGAATAAACATGAAAAAGAAAAAAGTAACGGCTGGTCCTTACGGAATAAAATTCTACCTGTAGCTTTTACTACCTTTATTTCGTTAAAAATCTAATTAAATTTGAATGAATACCTACAAATGTTGACAATTTAAAACTAAAACGATTCAAAATAAATAATAAAACAATTTATAATTTAATTAATTTAGAACAGCAAGAATATTTTGTAGAATAAAAAGATTTACTAGAAAAAATTTCTTCTAACCTAAAAACGATAGAAATCAAAATAAAGAAATTAACAATTTTCTTCCGGTGTAAAAAGATGTCAATTACTAACTCTAGCGGTAGGTTAAACAGGAAGGATTTTAACTAGCGAAAAATTACATATATAAAAAACGGAAATTTTATTTCGTTATATATAAAAACTAGCTCCTCGTCGCAGCTTCGCCCGCGCTCTATGGTTACTTGCGTTTCCCGTAGCAGTCAATCTTTTTATTTTATGTTTTTTTAGCTAAGAAACCGTAGGGAGGTGCAGCGAGTTACACGTACAATAACGGAGGCAGTAGCTGTGTTGGTTGACCCACAGCGCCGTATACCTTCGCACCCCTTAAAAAACGGAATCAGAAAATCCCGAAAATGTCTTTTTAAATATTTATATGAAGAGTATTTGAAAGCCAAAATTTACTGTATCTCGTTTAAAACAGTCGAGATTGGGAAAATTAACAATCATTGTTCAAAATATTTTTCCCTTTCTTCACCCTCTTCGAGGTCGAATGTCCAAAATCTATAAATTGGTTTACTCACATAAAGATTAAACTCACCAAAATTCAAGTT
This sequence comes from Lycorma delicatula, assembly GCF_047948215.1. Lineage (NCBI taxonomy): Eukaryota > Metazoa > Arthropoda > Insecta > Hemiptera > Fulgoridae > Lycorma > Lycorma delicatula. Next base: position 155,894,849 of record NC_134458.1, read on the forward strand.
GGTTTCTTCATTTGTTACCGAGAAATTAAAAAAATTGTGAGGTTTCAAAAATAATTAAAAAATCCATTTTAACCCTTGAATCTCGGGGTTTAAAAAATCTGGAGATTGATTATTAGACATTCGCATGAAGATTCACACACAAAAAATCAAGCTATTATCTTCATTTTTTTACCAAGAAATTTAAAATAATAGTAAATTTCATTGTTACTCCATTTTACCCCTTTAAACTCGGAATTTTAAAAAAATACTTTCTTACAACGGCACGCTGTAAGAAAGGAGGACAAGAATTTAGCAGTTCGCCACCTAGCGGCCTGAATGAGAAGTGTAGCACCATAACGCAATATTTATTATTTACACGTTTAAATCTTTCATTTTTAGATAACATTTCCGAATAACCGTGATTTATTAGGTGGAGAGAGTACCTGATGCATGCAAAAATTAGCCTTACCTACTAACAAATACCCCGTTTGAATTAGAAAATCGGATGATTTTTTTCAGAAATATTATAAGACCACCCCATTGCACCTCCCAAAACAGCCCCATGGGCAACCCGTTTGTTACCAGTTGATGGTGATGATTGGTCTAGCCTCCCACGAGGTGCTTGCATACCTCACCACTCTAGCCTCTCACGAAGTCCCCACGGGAAGTTCATTCATTATTGTTAAACAGAAATTTTTTTAAATTTAATTAATATTATTTTATTTAACATAAATTTAATTTCATTGAGTCGATTCATTCAGTTCATACCCAGCTCACACACTCACAGAGATTCACAGTTCATTAATTCAATTCATTAAAATTTGTGCTTCAATCGGCAAATCTCCACTAATACATATATATAGGGTGATTCATCTTAATCGCCTCAGGCGATTTTCACAACTACGCACAGTATAAAAAAATGACCTAAACAAAAGTTAACTTGATTGGAGAGGGAGACCTTGATTTTGCCCTTATTTTAAGGTTAACACGATTTTTTCCAAATAGAATGATCTACTTTTGACCCCACCAATTAAAAGAGCAGAAAATTTTGTATTGAAATATGTGGTAAAATATGACCATAACCTTTTTTTCAGGGTGTTTAATTTTAATCGTCCCAGGCGATTTTCTCGTAAACTACGCTCAATACAAAAAATTACCTAAAAAAAGTTACTCAGAATGGTAGAGAGAGAGAGAGACCTCGTGGTAACCTTGAACTTGACCTTGACGATTCTTTTCAAATGGAATGACGGAATGACCTAAATTTGACCCCACAAAGAGCAGAACATTTTTCATTGAAATATGGGGTCAGACATATGACCTACATTCGTTTTTGAAGGTTATACGGCTAGCCATCAGAGATAGTGTTGTATGACTGATAAGATTGTACGGAGGTAATGTAATACGAGTTACACGTTTTTGAAAGTCATAAAATATTCCTGGAATATTTACATTGCAGACCATTTATCTCGCAAACTACGGGAAAGAGCGTAAAAATGACTATCGTTTAACACTATCTCTGATGATTAGCCGTGTGATCTTCCAAAAAAGGTCCAAGGTCGTATGTGTGACCACATATTTTAATATAAAATTTTCTAATCTTTTCATTGGTGGGGTCAAAAATAAGACATTCCATTTAAAAACCCGTGTTAACCTTGAAATAATTAATGGTCAAGGTCAAATCCAGTGTCACCGTGACGTGTCCTACTTCAATCTGAATAACTTTTGTTTAGGTCATTTTTTTATTGTTCGTAGTTTACAAGAAAATCGCCTGGAGCGATTAAAATGAAACATTGTGTGTGTGTGTGTGTGGGGGGGGGCGTGTGTGTGTGTGCGGGGGGGCGTGTGTGTGTGTGTGTGTGCATACGCGCACCGCACACACAATTTTTTTTCCTCGAGATTAAATAAAAACCTGTGTTATGCAAAGAGTCATGGGTTAAAATTTGATTGCGATTGATCGAGTAGTTTTTTTGTTTATCCTGATCAAACAAAAACCCTCTTCCTCTTTGTGTAATAGTATAGATTTTACAATTTTTTACGTTAGCACTTATTCTACTTCGACATTTCCCTCTGATTTTCGGTATATCACGAGAAGTATTCTTCAATTTCCCTCTTTTTCACCCGTCAAAATTCTTCGTGTTTTAGTATTTCTAGGTTACTTTTTATTTTTATTTCGGAAGAAAATTGTTGTAGCAATTAATGGTCAAAGTTGAACATTAATAAAGTTTATGGCAATACGAGTCTGGTATGTGTCTTTTATTATAATTTTTTTTTTTCATGTTAAGTTATTGTTTTTTATATAAGTAGGAATTTGTACAAAGTTTAGCGCGGTATTTGTCCTGTTTCGCTTTGATGATTTTACATAAGTTAACGCAGAATAAAAGTCTAATTTAGCTCCTTTACAAACTGATTGCTATTAAATATTAAGTTCTTCGAGAAAATAATTGTATGAAAATGTTTATTCCGTTCGGTGTATTGAAATATACAAAATTTTTGTAGAGTTATTACTCCAAAAATATTATTCGGATGTGTGTGCGCGAATATTTCATCAGAGTTTACATCCAAAAACTATACCAGGAAATTCTTTTCTAATTCTTACGTAATTTTAAAAGGATTTACATAAGTATAAGACACTGACCTATTTAAATATAGTGAAAAATTATCATAAATAGGCTATTTAAATATCCTTGTAATGTCACTCGTTCAAACATAAAAGTAATTTCATAATTTTTTATTTTCAAGCGCGGTCATTTTCATTTTTTGAAAGGTTGCCAAGGTCGTTGTACTTCATTTATATCCTGCTCTTTACATGATGACTTGTCCTCCTTAGTTAAATGCTAAGATGTTAGATTATATACCTATCAGCCGTGCAATTATAAATTTCTCTCTCTCTCTTTCTCTCTCTCTCTCTCTCTGTCTGTCTGTCTGTCTGTCTGTCTGTCTGTGTGTCTGTCTGTGTGTCTGTATGTGTGTCTGTATGTGTGTGTGTGTGTGTGTGTTTGATACTGTAAGAGTATGTTGTAGTCGGGAAATCTTAATAAAACCTGTTTCTTGTAAGGAGATTTCCCTTTAGATCTTAAGCACTTCTCCATTGTTTTCTATTATTCAGGAATATCTTTATGAAACATATTTAAAGCTCCAGCTTACGTAATATTTTATGTAATTACAGATTGCTGTCTGTGCAGACGTTCGCCTGTCGTACTGTCGATAGAATAAACACACCATGGCAGGCCCCTGTCAACCGCCTAGCTTAAAAATGCGATTGCAGCGTCAGGTATCGTCTTTGGATACCGCAAACTATTGTTCTACCTGTATATGGCAGAATCGGAACAGTATTCGCTGCTGTTGACCCCCAGTACTTCCATTTACGATCAAAGCATGTACTCTATATGCATGCCCGAATCGATCCTCAGGACCTTAAGTGAGGGTTAAAGCAAAGATCAACGGAATATTATCGACGGACAAAATGATTTATCATCGGACACCGGAACGTCCAAATTGTCTAGCTTAGTTGAAGTCTACCATATATTTTCTTTAAAATTGATTTGTTAAGATTACAATCAAATTTCGCAGTAAAGCGAAGCCGTCCCGCTAAATAACAACCGATCACGGATCTGATCTTGATCGGTGTGTTGTACAAATACAGCAATCGCTCATTATTGGCGGATTTAGTATTCATGATTTTGGTTATTTGTGAAATACATAATTGTTACTACAAAAATAGAATATAAACCATTGAAATTGTCACAATTTTTATTTATATTTGCTTTTTGTAATTACAGCGATGTTAAATGATTGCTGTATTTTTAACCGAATTAAAATAAAAATTAAAAGAAAGTTTAACTAAGCATTTTCTGGATAGTTGAAATTGTATTCCTGAAGACCATTTCGGGACTAATTATGAGGGGGGGATCCTTTATCTGTAAAATTACCCATGTAAAATTAATCGCGGTCCTCTATTAAAGGAGCCCATAATTATATCGAAAAAGATTACATTAAAAAAATTACTCTGTATACAGTTAAATAGAAAAAGTAAAAAAAAAATGTATAAAATTTAACGAATACTAATAAAAGAATAATCTTTAAAATGTTATTTTATAATTAATTTACTCGTACTGTTCAAATACACTGTAAAACGTTTTGAATTAAGTAAATTACATTGTTTCAGTCTGAGGGGAGCGTAGGAAGTAGGAAGGAGAACCAATAAAATCATTTGAGTAGAAATAACACACCTGTAGTATTAGCGGGAGAACATCTAACGTATCCATGGAATATATTGTTTCAAGTTGATGAAAGGGATGTCAGTGTTGTATGAATGAATATTCATTCTGTATGCACATTTGTATGAATTTTTTTATACTGAAATTCGTAATGTGTATGGATTTATGATACGGAAATTGTCCTAATAAATTAATGTACTTCTGTATACTTATATAATTTGTAAAAGTTATACTTACATAGATCTAATAGGTTTTTCATAATAATATTCGTTACATTTTTCGATCTGATGCATCCTGCTTCCAAGCATGCGAAACCAGTTTGCATAACTGAAAAAAAAAGCGAATGATAAGTTACGATACATGTACTTAAAAATCCATATAAAGTCGGGCAAAGTTGCATAACTTTTCATTGAAGTAATGTCAGAAAGAAAAACAATAATGCTAATAAAAATAATTAACAAGCATTTAGATACGATTGAGTAAGTGAAGACAATACATTAATATTTCTTAATAAGAACGGAGAATTTATTATACGTACTGATGAAAATAATCAACGAGTTTACTATGTAAAGAAATTTTGACCAATTGTTTGCTTTCCTTCCATATACGAGGGCTATTTCTTTGATTCTGAAAAATAAAATATTTCAACCAAAAGGGTATGTGTTTTAAGAGATATTAAATTATATCAAAAAAATTTTTAACTTTTTGAGTAAAAGTTACTCAAAAGATACGGAACCCATGGCGGTGAACGAATCCTTCTCGCCCCCTGAATCAATTGTAACCAAAATTAAATGGTATCAGTATGTCTTATTCATCGTAAAATATTTCATAAAAGTCTGTTGATCCTATCTGAAGATTTAAGCAAAACGATAACTGATGGAAAAAGCACAAAAAATTAGGCTTAATAGATTCCCCACCCACGAAAAAGATTGCCCGAATACATAATCCAGAATACATAATACATAATCACCATCTTAGCAAACTAAACGACATTAAATTGTGTAAAAAATTACTTTTTTTAAGTAAAACTTTGAGATACGGGAAGTATACGATCCGTATGTGCCTCGCTCCCTTGACCATTTATGACTAAAATTAAATGACATCAGTGCCCTACATACAGAAATCATTATGCCAGATTTCATTCAAATCTGTTCATCTGATCTGAGGATATCAAGAAAAAAATATTCGTAATATACATCCGTACGTATAGTAGCCGCAACGTAACGGCGAGCTTGGATGATCAGCATACACGTTACTGCTATATTATTTTTCTCTGAAACATTGGCATACCATCTCTTAGTAGCATAAACATGATGTAACTCTTTAAGAAGTAATGTTTTTTTTGTTTTTTTTTTTACAATATTACGAAAGTGACATTATGCTTCAGATACAAAACAATTACTCTAATTTTATTTTTGTTTCTCTTTTACTTTTCCATGTATAAAGTTCAGTTTTGTGGTTCTCTCTCTCGGAACGGTTCGTTTGGCGCGCGTCGTGTGTTTTGTTATATAGTCAATTAATGTACGATACGATATTTTGTAAAATGTTTTTATCGTGGTTTACGGTTCATACTTTTTAAAGTAATTCGTTCACGTGCGAATAGTTATGGCGTAATTTAAGTCTGTTGTGAAAGGTGAAATATCTTCGAGTCGAAGATAGGCACGGGAAATTGTAAACGTGTATGATTTCATGAAGAAAGAATCTTTAGCTGTAGGAAAATTAAAAAATGACGAGCATTTAATTGCTATACAGAAGTGTGGAAAGAGAACTGCAGCTGCTTGTGGCAATTCCACGGTTTCAAAGCCTAAGAAAAGAAAAAATAGAACTTCGATCCGAGGGACTAGAATGCTTGTTCATCACCCTAAAAAACAAAAAGAAACGTTCTAAACCGGTTACCGGAATAGATTATTTTGATAAAGGTGTGGTTAGGCGAACTGTGAATTAATTTCACTCAAAGATAGAGGAGCTGCCGACACACAACTGTGTAAAGAATTGAAAATTAAAATTAATTTTAACGGCAGTGAAACTAGTTTAAGGTTTTTAAGTGGCGCAAAACAAAAGAAAGGAAACTTTTAGTTGAAAAACATGATATTAGGCAGAAAAGGATTTCTTATTTGCAGGCGATCAGTGAATTTAGAAAATGTAACCGGGCGATCGTATAACTTAAATGACTCCTAAGTTTTATCTCATTCGACGGCAAAATCATGGGCTGATGACAGCGGTGCAGGACTTCATTTACCGATTAATAAAGGTGAACGCGTAATTATAATTCACGCCAAAGGTGAAATGAGCTTCATTCTAAGTTCAGTATTGGACAGCCAAATCAAAAAGTGGGGATTACAGTGATAGAGCGATACTAAAAATTATTTGAAATGGGCTGAAGAAAAGTTAGTCCTAACCTTCCTCCTGAGTCTGTATTAGTCATTGACAACAATACTCCGTATAATACAATACCATTTCTGAAAAAATTTCTATGTCATCAAGCAAGAAACAAGACATAACTGTTTGGCTGCAGAAACATTATATTCCATTTTCGTCTCAGTGCTTAAATCACAATTGTATGAACGAATTAAGTTTAATATCACAGAAAGCTTTACCAGTTTATTGTTAGAAAGAAGTGGGCACAGAGTTTTGCGGCTTCCACGTTATACCATCCTGATTTAAATCAGATCCATTTCAGAGGTAAAAGGACATGTTGCGAGCCACAACGACGTTTAAAATGAATTCGATGAGCGATGAACGCTGGAAACCTTACTGTGAAAAAGTTAAAAATATGTGAGGTGAATATCGGAGCCAAGAATCGTTAATAGATTTTTTGACAGAATCTTTCATTTATTACTTATTTAGTGACAATGGTAATAGTGAGAATTACGCTGAAGTTAGTGATGACAGCGAGGAGAGCGTTTTAGATGAGGAATTAAATGGATAATTCATTTTCCAGCAAGTAATTAAAGTTAACTGTCTACAGCAATATTTACCGTGTAATAGATAATAGATAAGTAAGATATTAGATATTAGTAATAGATAATATTTTGTCATCAGTTATTACATTTTACAATGTACAGTACAGAATTAGCAGACTGTTGCATTAATTTGTTTAGTAAGAGGGATTACTAAGAGCGAGGAGCATGTTTTTACGTCTGGTAGTAATTGCCGCCGTTACTTGGCGGCGACTGTGTATGAGTATGTACATCCTTTTGGAATTTTAAATTGTGTATTTTGGTTAGAAGAGGTAAACTCCGATATGGAAAATTTGACTTGATTATGACATACTTTTCTTATAAAATATTTTGTGTAGCTGTACAGTATTTATCGCTGAAAAAGTAAAAATGTTATTTATGTTAATACGGGTTATATTTTTGATTTGGAATGATGAAAATTACAATTTGTTTTCCCCAAAAAAGTACGTAAATTGTTGATTTCTACAAAGTAACAAAAAGTCTAAATTTAAATTCTATAATTGTTTGAAATGCAATAATTAATCATAAAACGTTACCGACAGTTGTTAACTAATTAACGTAGGCAGCTTTATGTTTAGCGTGTTATTTTACGCGAGGAAGACAATGTTACACAATAATTTATTTTATTCGCCATTTAACATATAATTAAGACAATTTTTTTTTTTTTTTGACTAAACAAATAGACCTTTTCAAGGTTAATACCTTTTATGCTTATTACTAATTAGAAGCTACTTGGTTTTGACGCGTTTAACTATTGGTTGAGTAGTAATAAATTAATGTTGCGAATATTTTAATTTATTCTAACCAGATATGAATTTAACTGCAATCTGTTTTTACTAGGTCAAGTCCGTCTGCTTTTTTTTTTTTATTAAATCCTTTTGCTAATTTTTTTTAATCTTTTTTGTAATTTTTAAATAAGTTGTTCTTTCTTTATCAGCTGATCACACTACGTGTTTGTGTATTTAAATAATAAATATACTAATTATAAAGTTTGTTTGGTTTTAATCGACTTCAAAAAACAAAGAGGTTTCCATTTCGAATTTTTTGTATCTTTTTTCGTGTACAAGCATTACGTTTTACAAAATTTATACTTTTTATTTTATTTTGAAAAGGAAATCCTTTTGGTCGTCCCATAGAACGTTATTTTAGATAAGTTGCTGAAGGATTTTTTTACGAAATATTATTATATGGTCTACATAACTACATAAATCAGATTATTTTATTGGGTAGTCAAAAATATAAAAGTTAGTGCTGTTTATGACTTCTTGAAGTTTCTTTAGTTTTAAGAATTTTATTAGCGGTAGTTTATTCTTAAACGTACTTCAAATCTTAAAATCTTGAAAATTAAAATTTGTCTACTTTATGGTCAATTTTGTAAATTTACTTTATTTTAAAAACAGTTTTCGTGACCATGTAATCCGGAATTAAAACTAAAAAAAAAAAATAGTTCTTTCTTAAGTTTGTTTTTTATTTTTCTTGCTAAAATTCTGTATTGGGGAGTAAATCTGAAAAAACGTTTCGTCAAAAGTAATTCATATATGATATTGAAATATTTCGTACAAAGTATTTGTTTATTTTGTTTTTTTACTTCCTTGTTATGAAGTAAAGGAAGTTTTCAGATTTCAACGGAATTATCCATTTGACTATCCCTGAATCCATTTTGACTAGTTTCGGCGTGACGTCCGCACGTACGCATTGTACGTACGTATCTCTCATAACTCAAAAACGATTAGCCGTAGGATGTTGACATTTTGGATTTAGGACTGTTGTAACATTAGTTGTGCACCTCCTCCTTTTGATTGTAATCGACTGAACCAAAAGTGTCCAAAATTCAACTAAGTTTGGATTTTTGACTTTTTCTTAACTGCAGCCCTCACTGAGAGCCTTTCAAACATAAGTGGTACTTATTTTCATCGGTTCCAGAGTTATAAGCAAATAAAATTTTAATTAATGAAATTTGGATCTTACAAGGGTAAGGCACATCGGTTCGAATTAGACGTCATCTCCTTTTTTAACTTTTTTTTTAATTTAAATATCTATAGATTTATTAATAATTATTAACCTCCGATTGTAAAAGAAATGTACAATAAATAATAATTCAATTAAAAGTTATTAATGAAATAAAAATTTGTATTTTAGGCGTACAAGGAAGTCATGTGGTTCCACATCAAATTTTTTAGTTTTTTTTTTTTTTAGTGAACTACACTTTTCTTAGTCTTGTTGAATAATTTTGCAGAGTTAGACCTACTTGTATGTCAGTAAACTCCAATAAATAAACTTTTAAATTCCTATCTCAAATATACATTTTTTAAATGTAATTTTCAAGATTGAAAATCCAAATAGGAATTTTAGGATGGATTCAGACGTAAGAATTTTAATTTTTTTATGATTTCGGATACTTTATCTGTTTTCGAAGTTGTAGCTGTTATGTTAAAATAAGTTAGTTGTCGAGAAAGGGTATCAAATTAGAACCGAAGTTTCTGATTGAAATTTTCATTTTCTATTTTTAGAAATTATACTTGCATTGTAATGTTTTTTTATTATAAAATTTATTTAAGGGCCAAACGGGTCAACTGGGACCCGTTTGAGATGCAAAGCAAAAAGTTCATTTTTATCCTTTATCGCAATTTATTTTTTTATTTTTTAGATTAAAAGTGGAATTACAGTTAATAAAAATAAGCTCGTTTTTGTTTAATTTTCATCAAAACAAACCTGTTTGACTATCTGTTTTACGGATATTCACTTTATTATATTTACCTTGAAATTGTTAACAGGAATAGTATTTATAAATATAACTTACTTCCGTTTTCAAAGCGCATCTTATATATTTTCTTAGTTTTTAAAGAATGCAGTTTAACAATGACTATAATTTTTTTTTATTTTTTAAACTTTTTTCAATGTATATGTAATTTTAACACTGCATCCAATTCTGTGTAAATTATTATTTTTTCGTTATGGAATCACTGACGGGTATAGAACTGAAACGTTCTTACTAAATTCGTTGTTTTCAAATATTTTCGATAAAGGATTTCGTATTTGTTCTTTCAGCAGAGTTCTATAATTGTCTCCGTTTTATTTTTATATTGATGAATGACTTTCATTTGAATGAATAAACTTATCAGTGAAATTCATGGCTACTATGGTGTTGCTATAACAAAAAATAAACACTTGTATAAAAGAAATGAAGCGTGCAATACGGGCTATTTATTTTCATAAAATCTTGCCAGATGGAAACTCTTCACATGGGTTTTGTCCGTGAATAAAACCCATCATGGACTATCATTAACATGATGGACTATCGTCGAATAAAAAGTGCTGATAAGGAAGCAAAAATAGTTTATTAAGATGGAACTAAGAAAAACAGAAAGATACTAAAGTGATTACTAATTACTTAAGTGATGTTTTTAATCGTTTTCCGAAAATTGCATGTTTTTAAATAACACCTGTTATTTCATGAACCGCTTAAAGTAGAAAAATGAAATTTTTACAGTGTGTTTGTGTATGCTTGAGTGTGTTTTAAGACCTGATGATTTATATTTTCTAAGACACAACTTTTTGTGCAAAAAAGTAGCTTCAAAAAATAGGAAAATTGAATAAAAATTGTAAGTGAAAAACTTTTTGTAGTAAAAATATAAAAAAATCAGTAGTTAAAAATGACCTTATATTTGCCTGCTGAATTCCTATTGTGTCCTAAGATAATGGGTCTTAAAGTTAGAAAAAATAACATTACCGGGATACAAGGTACCGAGTGCTCTTAAAAGAATTCATAGTAGTTTAATAGAGGTAATAATAACTTTGTAAAATTATTTTTGGCCTAAGATAACTTCTGTATGACCAAATTAATATTGCTATTGGACTTCATCGGCACAGCGCTAAAAAAATATATAAACGATTGAAGAAATTGATTGATGAATGAAAGTTACGCGAATAAAGAATACAAAATTAATAATCCTAACTGAATATAAATAATAATAATAATAAATTATAATTTTAATAAAATAGTTATATTTATTAATGATAATAGATGAATATTTGTAACAGACGCTTGCAGTCGGTTTGTGTACTTGTAACAATGACATTGGATTAACTATCGGTTTACATGTCTTAAAGATTCATTCACATTTTCTCCGCGTGCAATATTAACTAAGTCGTTCTACAAGCAGATGATGTAGAAGGACCGATTATAATGAAAACTTAATTCTAAATAGTTACCGTTCTATGTGTAGTAAATTGTTAAAAATCTTTTTTGCTGCGGAAAAAATTCGTCGCAGTATTTATAGAGGTTTTTAGAATATATTCTGATAATTTGCTCATAGTGTATCTACTAAAGTGTACGAAAAGATGAATCTATAAATATATTTGAATGAGTTTCTTCACTTATATAAAACACTTTATAAAACCTGATCCAATTTTTCACATGAAAGTGGTAATGTAAGAAACAGAATAATTTCGTAGCTACGAGCTGAATATCAGCAGATTTCCTCTGTAGATAGATATGATTAAATGGGAAGACAAAGGATTCTCAAAGAGAAATTAAAAAACAATTATTTTTATTCAGTTAATGAATACCCAAATTTTACGTTACTTTTCCCTCCCTTTCTCGGCTAAAGGATTCTCAAAGAGGAATTAAAAAACAATTATTTTTATTCAGTTAATGAATACCCAAATTTTACGTTACTTTTCCCTCCCTTTCTCGGCTCTGTTGATGCTACGTAGTAGCCAGCCACAGTTATAAAAGGAAAGTATATTGATCGGTACAAAATTTCGTTTTGGGATTGTCGACTTTTCACGACATCCTGAGTCAAAAAAAAAATTGAAGCAAGTGTGTCGGTGCGTGGACAGACCACGGAAGCAAAACTTCTTATAATGTACACAAATTATAAAATTTCGGTTTATCCATCCAAAAGTTATTAAGCTTTAAATAGGCCAACACAGGTGCATATGTACGAATATTACCCCACTATTTTTTTGTTTTTTTGGGAAGGGTTTCTGTGTCGTGAAATATCTAGAAATACAAAAAAAACCCGTACCCCGTTTTTTGATTGATTACCATACTGTCTTCTTAAAGCTCTCTAGGAGTTGGGATACCAGGGAAGTAACATTTATCAAGAGTGTTGTAAACACTCTTTTACTCCGGAAAAGTTATATAACAGACTTTTTTCTTTTTATTAAAAAAAAATTAACTGGCGATTAGTACGAAGTTCGCTCGGCCTTTACAACGATTAAGTTGCTAAAACATTTCAAATATTGTCTTCCATTGATATATGTTTTCAATTCATGGGTAACCCACTAATATCCTATCTGCGAGTTACCTACCCTGTTGGGTTGTGGTGGTGCGTGTAATTCATTGTTACACAACAAATTTGTACATTCATTTTGTTACTTCATTATTGTCATATCTTAAAATGGGATAGATAACTTTTAGTGAGAGTTATGTTCACTATACAGCTAATTGTATGGGGATGGTAATTTTTTTATATATAAATTATATACTTTTTTTATATAATTTTTTTTTTGTTGGATTAATATCTTTTCAGCCAGAGCTTTTAACCCTGATAATGCAGCAGTATATCGCGCTTCACATTTCGTTATAATGCTGAACGTTACGTTTATTCTTTTTAAGAATGTTTAGCTCTTTTTGAGTCTATGCTGACTTGTCACTCACGGTTTTAACAGCTGACATACATATTAGTCATTCAACCGATTATATATTTACTGATAAAATTATCTTTTGCGAATAAAATTTAGTATTCGTAATACAATACGAGTATAAATTTGGTGTCTGTCATTCCATATATGTGTGACTCTTAATTTAACATTTACTTTATTTATCGTTGTGATAAAAATGTTGTCGTTATGTCGGTTTTCTTCTATGTTTTATCATGTGACATTCTGATGGTCAAGCTGCGCAGATAATCCGATGCTTGTTTTTATAACAAATCAATTCTCCCAAAAAGTAAACTTAGTAAATTTTATAAAGTTTCATTTTTGTAATAATTTTTTTCTTTTTCTGACAAAACAGAAATAATTGTTTGGACCACGACGGACTACGAACCCGTTGAGTTTTTTCTGTAGAATTTGTTTAAAATTCTAATTAAAACTGAATTTTTAATCCCACTTAAATGTTTCATTAAATGCATCCTTGTCGTATCGATAAATAAAATGTTTTGCTTACAAGGAAATGGACTCCGATAAAAATAGAAATACATCTCGTTTCAAATTATGTTTGACTTACTGAAATTTTCCTAAGACTGAAAGGTGACAAAAAAAGTAATTTTGTTTTAAGCGCTAATAAGCAATTGTGTCAGCACCGATGCATTCATTGAAGTAGTAGGGGAGCGGAGCGGCGGAGATGGTTAACGCTAACCTTCCGTATGGAAATTTCGCTAATGAACCGATAGATTTCAACACCAATGAATACTCGATACTGTTCCTATCCATCATTCTATTGTCAGATTGTAATAAATAACACATCCTGGCCGAGTGATACAAGGATTAAACATCCTATATAACGGTACATTAAATAAAATTTACGTAAAATAAAATAAATTATCTGGTTAATGCACATAACATAGTACTGTTGTTTCTTAATAAGTAATTAACTGACAACTATTCACCTGAAACGCTTGTATAGCAGCTGATTGTAATTAAGTAATCGCGCGCGCGTGCGTGTAAATCGCCATAACCGTAAAGGATGTAGAGTTGTAGGCGACGAACCACTCGCGAAAATTGTATCTTTAAGATAGCGATCATTCCTTACGGACTGTAATTGGAAAAGTGAATCGGTTTCTTTACAGTGTTATAAATAGCAATAAGTGACACTTTCACTTTGTTCATCACAGGGTCTGGGTGTAAACGATTATCATCTTTACTTTCAGAGTAAGCAACACTGATTGGTGACTTTGGTACTCGTAGTTAAGATGCTTTACATATGTCATAACCGTAAGAAAAACTAGAAAAGAAAGTGAAAAGCAGTATCTTAATGAATCCTTATTTTTTAAGCGATGAAACAATGAGTTATACACTGCTTCAGTTCTACAAAGGAACAAAAACTTACATGAATCACGAAATTAGATAAACATTTTATAAGCCGTGTATTTCTAATTTTTCCACTCGTTTTTTTATTATAAATTATACTTTTTTATTATAAATTATACTTTTTTATTACAAATTCCAAAGTAAATTAAAACTTACTTGTTGTTAATCTTGCAATTCTTAATCTACTGGAGTTTGAATCTTTAGCCTTCATTTTGATCAATGAAATTAACATTATACGTTAATAGAAATGTGTGTTTTTATTTCTGAAAATATTTTCACTCTTTAATATTTTATACCGGATGAAAATTTCTAAATGTACTTACGTGATACTATTATTCCGTTTGTTAGTAGAAATACGTCGTCAATATTTTTACGGAGTTCTTCGATCGAATCTAATGATGTAACATTTCTAAATTCCATTGCTGTTGATGTGTTCATATTGGTAATGTTTTTAGTTAATCTATAAATGTATACCACTGATCTTCATTTACTTTAATACTTTATGCGGTAGAGTAGTGTTCCAACGTAATCTGTAGAAAAAAAAATTAAAAAAAAAAATTAAAACTTCCTTTATACTTCTTAGTTATTATACTTTAATCAAATTATTATCATACATTGCACGAGTTTATTAGTAGATTAATTTGGATTTCAAAAGGTAACAAAGTAACAAAATAGTAAAGGTTTTGATTACTGTAATATAATTGTAAATTACTAAACTTTTTTTTATCGCTTATATATATATATATATATTATACAAATTGTTACCCCCGTACGGGGGGAGGGCGTTTGCAAAAGTAAGTAATGGTGAAATATTGTATTGTCACCCGACCTTAGTTAGTAACTGTGCAAAATTTCATCAATCGGCAATGTCTGAAAGGAACTATATTAAATTAAGGATGCAAGATTTGAGGATAAACATGAAAAAAATGATAATTTAAAAAACATCGGGTTAGAATAAAACAAGTAAAACCTAATTTTTTTCATTTATGTATTTAAATTTAAAATTCCGTTATTTTAAGTTATAAATGTTTTATATTATAGATTATATTTTTATAAATATAAAATAGAAAACTTTTCTAATTACAGAGGTGGTAATAACTAAATTTTATTTTTGATAAATACAGGAAAAATGCTAATGTGTTTTTAAGATTGTACAAAATTTATTTAACATTTAACATAGAATAAAGTAAAAAGAAAAGCTCTCTTATTTATGCGTTGTATGTGAACATGATGTATTCCCTATGCTCGTGAAGTTATGATGTCATCTCTTAATTTAATGTACTTAATTTACAACTCCTAGAGCGCGTGCGCGTGTGAATGAGATCGTTTAATTTCAGCTTTATTCTTCCATAAAATTGAGACATGAAAAAAAGTTGTCCAATAGCATTAAACAACAGAAATTTTATTATTGGATAGTTGTATAACCAATAGTTTGAGCGCGTTCGTGATTGGCTAGATCTGAAGTTCGATTTTGACTCCGTAATTCTGATTTATTTCAACAACGTGACATTTTCCTACCATTCAAAATCACTTTTATGTTCTATCTTTTTCTGTATGCTAATTTTTCTTGTTCAGTTCCTAATTCTTGTTAATTTTTTTCATACTAGTATACATTATTAAGATATTTCTCTTCGCAGACTCGTTTTGTTCTTTGTCTTTTGTCATATTGATTAGCAGTTTTTTCAGGAGTAAAATATATCTGTTGAGAAATGATTAAAAGAGTTAATAGCGTGATAACTTACGTTTCAGATTTAATATTTGTAGTTATATTTAAGTGTATAAAGTTTAAAAGTGTATTGTTAAAAACTACAACCGGTTTTTAAACAAAGAGACGGAACAATTATTTTATTATTTGGAGTTTTTGTTAAAGTATAATAATCTGATATAAATTCTTTTAACTTAAGGGCTTGGTAAACCTTTTAAACCAAAATTTATACGTAAATTCATTTGACGTACCTCCTAAGATACTTAGGAATCGTTGAAAAGTTTCGATTTTTATTGGTCGTAAGTGTGAGAGGCTTAATATTTTGAATCTTTTTTTTACGATATTATAATTAATAATTATTATATTTAATGTTTGTGTTGGACCCTTCAGAGGGGACTCGATAAAAGTGCTAGACTGACTGAACTGTCCTTTTATTATTAACGCTTCTCTCCTTTTCCTTGATAATGAACCTCTGCTACATTATTTATTGGAACACGCACTTAAGATCTATATTAAGAATGCATAAAACTTAGAGGTTCTTCGGCTTCCGTATTTTTGTGGTTTAGTGGAGACCGCTGTCTGTATGATTTCTATCTAAGGATCTTTATTCTTTACATTGACTATACTTGAGTCCGACTTTGGTGTGAGGAGGTGCTTATTGATATAGTCGGATCTACTAATCGTTCTTAATTCACGTTTATTAATTTTACTTTTTTTCAAATTATCACGATTATTAGTCTAAAATAACGGTTATTATACTTAATTTTTATTTTTAAAGCGTTGTCATTAATGTTCTTAAATGTGAATTGTGAAGTATTAAATTTAAATCAACTTTTGTCATTATTAATACGGAAAGAAAAAGTTATCTCGCATTAATCATAAAAAATAATCCAGGCTATATGTTGTTTGGTGGAGGGAAAAATTCGTAATTTTTGCTTAGTGTTTCTTGTTTAATTTCAAAAACGTCTTTTACAGTAGGGTTGCCGTGTATGGTCTTCTCTAAATTTCAGGTTTTATTCCAAGGATACGTAGAACTCAGAAGACGCTCATCCCTTACCTTTACCTTTTCTACTCGTCAGAGTCGGGTGAGGGGCACAGTCCATTTTTATCTTTTTACAGCTAAGTTTTTAAAATAATACTAAACCTTTTTCCATTTTTTTTTTTTTTTTTTTTATTAAGTATGATTCCGAGGTACTTTGGTGTTACCTTACTACTTTCAGATAGTTTGTCCAAAGCGTATGCTCCTATGGAACAAAAAGTCATTGATTTATACTTTCTGTGACAGTAGAACGGAACAGACTGTACTTCGTGTAGTACCGTGTGACCGGTAAATCCTTAAGCAGAGTCCTCCCTCGACACAAAACTTTATTTAAGGAGTCATTTCATTCGACAAATATAGTTTCGTCATTATTATTATTATCTTTATCGGAATTTTGTGTTGCTAATTATTTTATTTTAAATTTTTTTTATCAGTCAACCATAAATATTCAACGTGTTGTTTAATATCAACGATTCGATGTCGCAAATATCCATTAGAAACAAAGTAAATTATAAATAATTTATTTTATTTTGAAATAAATAAATAATTTATTTTTTATAAGTGTAAATAGCCGGTAACTACCAACAATTTGTTAATGACTGTTATATTTAGACTGTATTGAGAATTTATTTAATAATTATAGACAAATAGAACTAAATTCAGATTGATTGAGGTAAATTTCACTAATTTCAGTCTTAATTTAATTTTTTTTATCAGGTTAATGACGTTGAATTTTAACAATGAAATTTTAAAGAAATTTACAAACATATAACTATTGTGTCGAGAATAGTTTTCATGGTTTTGATAATTTTATTTGAAAACATGATCATTATCTTCTAATGAGCTATGTTCAAGTACACTTTACTTTTGTTATAAGGAAATAATTTTCCTTATATTAGGTAAACCAATCTACTAAATAACAATTAGTTTAATTTAGTGCAGTTAACAGTTTTTTCCGTGTGATAGGCGTATAAAAATAAACTTATTAAGATAAAAAACTCTAGAATACACTTTCTATTAATATAATTTTTACTTTGCCGGCTATAATTCCACTTCTGTTCCAGACAAAACTTTGGATATCGGGGTTTTTGCAAATATAACGTTTCAGGACCTCTTCGTTATCTACAAAACACAAAAAAATTATAGAAATTTCCGGAAAATGTATGTACATACATTTGATGATACTACATTACATTGATGATACTTACGTACACACGTTTTTTAGGTTTCATACGTTACACACGTTTTGTATACGTTGGCCTATATTTTGATTAATATCTACGGAATGGCTCAATATATATTTTTTGGAAATTATTAAAAAAAATTCTGCGTATAGGACATTGATGGCATTAAATTCTGGACAAAATTAAAGTTAGTTTTTACTATTTTTTACTACTTTATAGTGGTCGTTGAATTTAGCTTTAGTATGATGAAAATAGTTATCAAGCTATCTGAAATTAAAAAAAAATTAAACTCTGTCGTAGTTGTGGGTGGGGTATTTTCAATATTATTGTTTGTTTTTAACAGTTTTGACTCTATCAAAAAATTAAAAATTTGACTCAAATGTTTGGTTGAATATATTTTTGGCTTTGACGTGATTTTCGATTTCATCCGACAAGGGGATATCACGATACTGTATAATTATAATTAATTTTTTTCTAGTCGGTTATAATTATTTTTTTAGCCTTGCTGATTAATGTTGCACCTAATACGGCCACTTATTGATGTAAATAATTACTACAATAAATAAGCCCCAAAAAACAAGGGGGCTTAATGGGACCCGTACTTAAAATATCAATTGGTTTTTTACTGTAATTTCAAGATTGAAAATCCAATTGAGATGACGTGGGAACTCATTTTTTTGTTGTTATTAAAAATGTTGTACAGTCGATCCAAAACTGTACAAGACTACATTTCATTTACATTCATATATATCATCCTCTGAAGGTAATGCCTTACGGTGGTTCCGGAGGATAAACAGAAAGAGAGAGGGTGTCAGTGTTATTTGGGACCGAAATGTTTTACTAAAAACTTTTATTTTTTTTTAGCATTTATATTCTAAACACTATTGATAAAAAAAAAGTAATTTGATCAAGGTGGTAACATTTTTTACTAAGACTTGTAATCTTTTTCTCAATTATACTTTTAGTATTGCATCATTTTTAAAATAAAATTTTTATAATAAAACTTCGATCAAATGACGTTATCAAATCGGACCCAATTTTTTTTACCGAACATTTGATGTTTTCCGTAATTGTACTCTAAATATTGTACAATTAAATTATTACTAATTAAAATTGCTATGGAGTATTTGAAATATAAATACTCAAAGCCGAGAGAGCTTTGGGTAGAAGAACAAAGCCGGGAGAGTTGTAAACTCTATGCCTTTTTTAAGCTGCCTTTATCTAAAAGGCAGCTTAAATAAGGCATCTCTCTCCAAATTTCGATATTCTGTTTACTCACTTCTAGCATACGTTCAGGGAAAGTATGCTGGAAATATAGTTTTGCTGTATAGCTGTATAGTGTGCTAAGGGAATGAATACTAATGGGATCAAATTTTATATGTCAGGGTTTTTACAGATATTTTGTTTCTTGATCATTTTTCCAACTAAAATACACAATCTTAGCTTGGAAAATTTCGGTAGAATATATGTACAACGTACACGTGTGGTTTGATCGGATAGACTGAACCTCACCGGGTTGGTTTAGTGGTGAACGCATCTTCGCAAATCAGCTGATTTCGAAGTAGGGAGTTCAAAGTTCAAATCCTAGTAAAGGCAGTTACTTTTATACGGATTTGAATACTAGATCGTGGATACCGGTGTTCTTTGGTGGCTGGGTTTCAGTTAACCACACATTTCAGAAATTATCGACCTGAGACTGTACAAGACTACACTTCACTTACACTCATACATATCATTCTCATTCATCCTCTGAAGTAATACCTGACAGTGATTTCCGGGGACTAAACAGGAAAAAAAAGATCGAATAGACTGGCCACAACTTTGAATTCTATCTCCATAGAATGGGCAGACATAGTTTTCATGAGTGCATGTACTGCGGTTTACAAATTACCGCGAAACACACGCTGTTTCAATGTCAGCAGTGGAATATGAACAAAACTGGGGCTGGCATCAATCGGCAGACACCGAAGACTTTGGTGCCGCATATGTTAGTCTGTCAACAACCGGAAGGCAGTAGATGAGTTGGTCACAGAGGTACTGCGGGCCAAAGACAAGGACGGTAGAAGAATTGGTTTTTAACCAGTGATAGCAGAGTCCCCTGCTATCAGAGCAGCAGCCAGGAGGTGCAGAAGATCGATAACGGGATTGACGGATGACTGACAGACCGATGGAAAAAAGCGCTCTAAGGTGAAGATTGAGACTAGAGACCGAAGGGGTGAAGAACAGCCCCCTGTGGAGTCGTCGTTCGTTTGTGCTTGCGCAGATGGGCGGCGATGATGATGCACGGGGACTGTGGATCCCCTGAGAGTTTTGAGTTTTTGAGTAACTTTTGTACTGATTTGAATAGTAGATCGTGGATACCGATGTTCTTGGCTTGGGTTTCAATTAACCACACATCTCAGGAACAATCGGCCTGAGACTGTGCAAGACTACACTTCATTTACGTTCATACATATCATCCTCATTCATCCTCTGAAGTAATAGTAAAATACCTTACGGTGGTTCCGGAGGCTAAACAGAAAAAGGAAGATCGGATAGACCGATGTGGATGAAATTTGACACAAATGATTTTTGTGTGTGTGGATTGATGGCATTTAATTTTGGTTACAGTTGTGAGAAGGGCTCGGGGAGTGGGACAAACATTATGGTTCCCGTATCTCAAAATCTACATTAATTAAATCTAATTAAAAGTTACATTCTTGTAGATAATTTCATTGCATTCAGGGATGAGGGAAAATAAGCCTATTTTTTTTGCTTTTTTCGTAAGTTATCGTTTTATATTCTAGCTGTAGTAACTCTGATCATTGATTTTTATGAAATTTTGTACGATGATTTCTGAATATAGGTCATCGGTGCTATTCAATTTGGTTACGATCGGTCAAGAGGATGAGAGATGCGTTTTTGAGTTACGCTTAATTTTAGGTCGAAAAAATTTGAGCGTGGTTCGTTATGAAGTTGCACGTTTGAGCGTTGGCGTTATTTTTTTTTTTTAATAAATTTTTTCAAGTATTTACCAATAGATGGTAGCAGAAGATTATTAATTTATTAAAACAAAATTTTATTTTTAAATTTTAATTTAAAATAACGAAAAGTTTGGCTTCTTGTGCGGAATAGCGTAAAAAGTTTTTTAATTTCGTACATTCAAAACGACTATTCAGAGAAGAATTAAAAATAAGTATTACTGTTGGTTTTTTAATGTACTTTTTTTTTGAACGGATTTTATTTTTACAAACTTCTTCAGCGAAGTGAAGTTACTACGGGATTATTAAAACACATAATAATAATAATAATTATTATTATTATTATTATTATTATTATTATTATTATTATTATTATAATTATTATCATTGTTGTAAATTAACAATAAAATTAATTAGGTTGATTTTATTCTCTGTCTGCTTCAACATCTTAAGTTTTAATATTGTTATAAATTGAATGTTTTATTTCTTTATTATACATTATAACAATATATTTTAAGTTTTTGTCGATAAATACCACCTGTCTTATTACGATGCTGTTAGGCTGTTTTAGTAGTAATGCTAATAATGTCTGTTTATTATATAAACATTTATATTTATTACAGTTAATGGTTGTGGGCAATTTTTTCGGTTGTTTTTTCAATTTGACAATATTTTTTTATTTATATATTACATATTAGTTTTTTTATTTACAATTTTTTTTTTTTAAATTAACCTTCTGAAGTTATTATTATCTTCTACTTTATTCTGTTTCCTGTTTTGATTTTTCTTTAGATCTTTCTTCCGTATATGTTTTACTTTTTAATCTGATGTATCTTTTTTTTATTATCAGAATTATACCTTCCTGCAGAAAAAAATCAAATGAAAGGGAAAATAATAGCTAAAAGATCATACGTATTTTTTATATTCGGAAATATCATAAGTTATGAAATTTTACCTGAGTGAAAAAAACAGAATATTAAAAATCACGTCATAATACAGACTGTCCCATAAGTTTTCATATATAGAAAAATAGAATTTTTTTTTATGAAATCATTTTATTTATATAATATGCCTCTATATAACTACCATTGCTTTGAAAACGCATTTCGATGTGTGTACTCCACTGCTGAATACGTAACCGCATACGTTTCCGTACATAGGTAAAATGAACATTTTTTTATGAAGGCACAGTGTACATTTTCTTGTTACACAACGGGACACCTGTATATTCTGATAATTTCAATGCAAGTGAGCTTCACTCTTTATAAAAAAAGATGGTGCGTTGGTTTGTTTGCTGTATGTGCTCACATTTTTATTTTAGCTGCTACTTGCGTAGAGCAGACCAACAATGGTGCGCCGGGCAGCTGCGCCCGGCGACTATTTCAGCTGACTCTCTAATTTAATTATAAACGTAGATTATTTTTATTCTTATGTACTTATTAATTTTATTTATTTAGTTTTGTTAATAAAAGAAAGTAATTATTTATTAGTAATAATTAGCAGTAAAAACAGGATTTTTTTTCTATTAAAAACTATTAAATTTTATATCTAATCACTTCTGAAGCCTATTTTAAATATAAAAACACCAAAATGTTCTCTACACATTAATACTTCTTTTCTTAGAAAATTTTTGTAAAATACTTAATATTCTCACAAATATGAGGATACGAACACGTCGAGGGTCCAGGGGGCAGAGCCCCCTGGCTAGACGGTCGGACGAGCGAAGCGAGCCCTTTCCGGCTGTGTTCATTACGGTACCCTATACTACGTAAGATAGTAAGATATCTTACGCAGTGGAATTCTTACGAAGTGGAAATAAAGAAAAAATTCATATAAATGCCCCGTTTTCAAGTTTGTAGCTTGCGAAGAATTTCGCCCTGTATTTACTATCTTGAGATCAAAATTAAGTCATACTGAAATTTTTTGGACTTGTAAATCTGATGGTTCTACTTTTTCGCGAGCGACTTTTTATGTCAACCGGAATATCAGTTAGAATAATTTGAAAACGACGATTCCCCCTGTTATTTTGCTAAATATGAGTTATATGCATGTGAGAACAGACTCACAGTTCATTAATAAAATTCATTAAAGTTTGTGCTTCAACCGGCAAATCTCCATTACTACATTTAAAAACCTCAGTTATGCCAAGAAACACGGGTGAAAACTTGCGATTGATCAAGTAGGTTTTTTGTTAGTCCAAACAAAGAACCCCCCCCCCCCCTCTTCCTCTTTATAACAGTACCGAAGGACCTGCGTTTGATTTCCGCTCTGAAAAATTTACAGCAGATTAACCCTGCAGTAAAATAGCTAATGAAAATGGTATTTATGCGGGTTAAATTAACAAAAACAAACTTTTTTATTGGTATTAGGAAAGGAATAATCACATATGCGTAGAAATTTTTTTTTACGAGTGTGATTGAACGGATTTAAAAGTTATTGCTTTAATGTGAAAAAATTAGGAAACGTTTTGCTTAAAAGTAAAAATTTGCATGAAGTTTTTCGTCTTAAAATATTTTTTTTTATTTTTTGAATTCTATTTTCCAGCTAAAGTGAGCTGTAAAATTTATTCTTAACGGAATGGAATGGTTTTAAAATTTTTTCTGACAAAATTAGTGTTATTATTACAATGTTATTATTTTTTTGATAATTTTAGAAAATTACAAAGTCCTTTTTTTCATAAGTCATCTCAACATTATCTCCTCTCTCCCCCTTATTATGAATAATATTATTATTTTAAAGATTTAATAGAATAAAATTTTTCTAATATACAACTTTATTATAATAAACTTTACAATTTTTAAGTTCGATCCTGACATATGAAGTATAATAGATGCTAAAACACGAAGGAGCTAAACTGTGTGTATCCACAAATTTTTTCAAATAAGGATGTTTAAAGTGTTTTTTATGCACAAGATTTTTAGGCTTTACAGCAAAAGTTATTGACATGGATGGGTTTTAATTTATTTTGTAAAGTTTCTGTTTTTCTCCTGTGGATCAGTGGAAGATATTTTTTACGAAAAATGCAAATGTTCATTTTGATGATTTTAGGTACGTTCTTTGTTTGTTGTTTCGATATCATTAATTATTGTTAGTGTAAAAATATGTAATCTGAATTAACTGTAATATGTAAAGCAGTATCATTTAAAAATTAAAAAGGAAACTGAATAAAGAAAAATTTACGTATAGAAAGAAAGGTTTTTCCTTTTTGTGTATTTTAAATACACAAAGAAATTCCAGGGAGACATATCTAAAGTACATTCGTGTGTTGACCTGTATTTTAATATATTCGGGCTGGCTGAACATAAATTCTTCGAAAAACGGGTCAACAAATTTCTATATAGGATATTGACGGCATTAGAGAAGATGGTGGAGGGATAGTTATCCTAATTTTTAATTTTTGACCTTTTGTATAGCAGACGCTGGAAATTGAGCATAGAAGATATTCTCAAAGTTGTTTAAATTTATAAAGTTTTACGTCAGTCGGATTTAGGGGTGGAATATTTATTCAAGGTTGTTATTTCGAAACAGTTTTTGCTTAAAATCTTCTAAACTCTTTGATTAAAAAATTGAAATTTGGCGCAAAACTTTGGTATGTATAAATCAGGTCAGCTTTGGCCTGATTTTTGACCCCCATCAGGGTATCAATAACGCCATATAAGTTTATATATTTTTTCTCTTAGTTAATAAATTTTGTTTTAGCTTTACTGAATGAAACGGCACCGAATTGGGCCGACATACTGAGATATATAATTAATTAGTGAGGGAGCTAATTGGGACTAGTATTTAAAGTATCGACTGTTTTAAAATTTAATTTTCAAGATTGAAAATCTTGTATGAATGAGAGCTTTGTAAAAAAGAGGGTCCTGTGAGACTTGACTTAAGAAATTAAAAACTTATCACTTTTGTTAATAATTTATCATCTCTGTTATTTATGTTTTTCAAGTGTGTGTCTTATTAAAATCATTATAATTACGAAGTAGCTGTGGGAACAAATGGGACCCACATTTTTTTACTGCAATTTTTTCTTAGTAATTATGTATAATTTTGAGGATTAACGTCATTCAAGGGGGTCAAATGAAATCCAAAAACTTTTTAATAAGAATTTATTTTTTCTCGCTTTTTATTTTGATTGTATATTTGGCAAATAACCAAAATGTTTCAAGATTCCTAGTATAAAGAAATTTCTAGTATATTTGTGTTGTGTTGGCCTGTATTTTGATTCATATCTCCGAGCCTCAACATTAATTCTTCGAAAATGTCTAAAAATTTCTATTTATGGAGAATTGATGGCAATATATTTTGGACGTTATTAAAAAACAGGAGGGTTGTTTAATATGGTGATAAGGAATTGAGCTTTAGTGCAATAAACGTACATGTTGTACATGTTGTACAAGTTGTATTTAGTGGAATTTTGCCTCAAAATCGAAAACCCATTGACCAAAAAAAGTTGTAATTAGAGGTTATTGAAGTAAATAATTACAATAATAAATATTTTTATTTTTATTATAAAAATATTTTTATATTTACATTTTTATATTTAAAAGTGTACTCTTTTGTTTCTCCTCTCCTTGTTTAGTCTGTTAAGTATGTACGTTTTGTTTAATGTAGATTTTGTAATTTTATGATGATTTATTTATTGTATTCATGTTTAAGAGACTGTGAAATTCTCTTGTCTGTATATAAATACCTCTCTCTATTTTTCTTCTTTCATCGCTCGTTAATTTTATGTCAAATGACAAAATTTTTTTGTTCGATTTGATCGTATTAAATGGCTCGCTTGTAAAATTAAGTAAGCATGACTGACCTTGCCAAAAAAAGTCGTATTATTTTATTATTAAATTGTTATGAAATGTTATATAAGTATTATCATTATTTTAAATTTTATTTTTATTTATTTATTATGTTTTGTATTGTTTTGTTTAAATCCTAAACAAACTGCTTTAAAGAATTATCCTGAGAATTTTAAAGTTATAATTTTTTGCCTATTTAACATATTGTTATATCAAATTAAAAAATATTAATTCTACTTAAATTTTATTGTATTATTCAATTGTAAATCTTGTCTTGCATGTCCGAATTATTGTAAAGGATGTTAGGGGGAGCTGATTAAAGAAGAAATCTGCCGTTATATATTATATATATAATAAATCTATTATATATATATATATATATAATATATTTATATATTTGTGTTATATATTTGTGTGTGCCGGTAATAATTACTCAGAATGATGGCTTGTACGAGTACCAATAATTTAAAGCAAAAAACCTAATTTACCATTTTTTATGGGAAGTAATAGATTAAATTACGTTGCTCTCATCGATGGTAAATAACTAAAATTATATTAAACCCTGAATTTTATTTATAAATATAATACTTATTGTTTACTTCAGGGTTGACAAAAGCAATAAGAAGCACGACCCAGTGTGACCGTCTAATATAGTAATTTAAAGCCGTGCACACTAATCTAACGAGCGAGTACGAATGCTTATTTATACACAATATGTGGTTGTCCAGGCGGTATTTGTATTTGGACTTAAATGCCTCCGGAATGTCACTGAAAATGATTATTTCTTTACGCGCCAGTTGGAAAAGGTGTGCTTAAAATTTTATTGAACAAAATGTAAAAAAATCTCAAATATTCATTTTTTTCTCCTATTTCCTTAGATAACTCGATAACTCGACTATTATACACTTTGCTTGTAAGAGAGCCGCATAAGAAGAAATCGCACTCCAACATATCTGGAGACGTGGTAGGCCATTTCGAAATTATACGGTTGCCAAACAATTGACATGCAACAATCATCGATATTCGTGCTGTGTGTGATGGTCCATCTTGTTGAAACTGTTGTCAATCATTTATAAAATGTCTTTAATTTTTGCGTAACAAAGTTTTTGAGTACGATCTGATGTGGGTGTAGTCGTGAAGTCATCCTCGTTTAAAGCACACCGCACGTTGACCTTGTTGCTGTGTAGCAGGCGCCGGTATTATGTAGGGCGTTTCAGCATTCTTTTGTACCCAAAACGAAAATTTTATTTATTAACGGATCCGTTAAGGTGAAAATTTGACTTTGTCTGACATCCATAGTCTGTTAAATAATTGTCCTCGTTTATCTTTACAACTACTTGTTCACAGAACTGATAGTGCATATTACGTGATAAGTTTTTTTATTAGCGATTAATTATTAAGAATAATTAAGCAATTTTTTTTAATAAAAAATAATTTCTTAAGATCTTTATGATGTATTTATCTTTATTAATAAACTTGTTGGCAACGTAAATGAAGCAGGTTATAAAAGATTTAGATTTTAGTGACATACCATATAACCTCTTCATTATCCGTTGACGTCATAATTATTATCATTATCAGTAATTTAGGTATCATTAAAAATATTTTATGGAATGCAACATGCACTTCAACTTTCTCTATTTTTAAATATATTTGCGTGTTCTTTCTAAAACTAATGTTAGCGTGTTTTGGAAAATATCCGGTTCCAGTATTATTTTTATTACGTTCTTCTTATTTAATAATTTACTGTACATTTTCTATATTTTTGATTTACTCTTCGACTTGTAAACTAGAATCTAGAAAGCTGAAATTTTGCATACACGTTTAAAATGACATGTAAATTTGCAGATCATAAAAGTAAGTAAAATATCTGTTTTGTATTCGTTCAGAAAACACGGGATAGTCTTTTAATTACAAATTCATGTAACTCTTTTAAGGTCGTAACAGATATTTAAGCATCAATGTCAACTTGTTTCTCGCAGCATATGTTATTGGATAATAGATAGTACGACCTCTTACAAATTATCCATACAATATATAAAGTTACATTTTTTTTTTAAACCTTACATAAATACGAGTACTTAATGCATTAGTGGTAGTTGACGTTTTTCCATTAGTATTGATGAGACTTTAATAAAAATAGATCCTTATGAATATTTTAAAATAAAATTAAAAAACATTTGGAAACTAGCAGGTTACTACTTAGAAGAAAACTTAAAGAATAATGTAACAAGATTCTACTCTGGTTCTGGTTGTGATCCTATCTCTCCAAACCCTCGACCGATTGTAATCAAAATTAGATCACTGGAATTTATTGGTTCACTTCGCTAATATTACAGATTACTTTATGCCAAAGTGATCCGTATTCAAAAGTCATCGTACAGAAGTTCGTAAAAATTGATTAATCCAGTTAGAAAATATAAATAAAAAAACAAATTATAACTAATGATCTCCCTGCATTATTTGGCCAAGAACATAACCAAATTAACATATAATTAGTGTAAGAATTTGATTTCGAGTCCCAGAAACTACGAAGAAGAAAAATGTTTTTTTGAGATGGGATTTGAGCAAGACCAAACACGTTAGAAAATAGCTACGTAAGGGGATATTTAAATTATTTGATAAAATTTATCTACATTTTGAGTAAAATTTTGATATACGGGAATTATACTTCCTGTAAATATTGTTACATATTTTCCGAGCCCAAAGAGAAGTAAACGATAAAAAAATATCGGATAAAGATAGGTGACGAGTACTACAAAATCATTTGATTTGGCGGTTGACTTTGCCTTAATTCAAAAATAATAAATCAGAACTACAAGGCACCTTGGACAATATGAACGTTATTTTAATAAATAAATTTGCTATGAAAATAACGGAAGAAAAACTAAAATAATAAACTTTACGAGAGGTAGGAAACAAAGTTGAGCTACCGTCAGAAGGGGGAAAGCTAAGTCATTTAAATGCATGGAAAATATTTCATCGGATGGAAGAAGCTTAATAGATTTTGAAAGTAAAAGTTTACTGGGATGAAAGAATATTGTTCTAATTATAAGAAAACACCTACGGTAAGTTTAATGTAGATCGGTTGTATGTACGCCTCCGAGAGATATACGTTAAGAAAAACTGAAAAGGATAAATTTGAAGCTTTCGAGACGGTGTTGGAGAAAACTTTTGAAGGTTTCTGGGACCGATAGAATGGAAAACGAGAAAGTATTAATAAGAATGGAAGAAAACAGAACGTAGTATCAACAATAGTGAAAAGAAGGTCAATCGCCCACTTCCTTAGAGATTCTTCCCAGTTGAGAAGAAGTTGAGAAGAGGACCTAGACGCGGGTTCATGGATTAAGTGAAGGAAGGAAAACATTATAAGAAATTTTAAGATATTGGCTGAATAGAAAACTAAGGTCCACCAAACTTTGGGTTGAGGAGAAAAATATTTCTTTAACAATTGTTATACTTTTTTTAACAATTGGTATCGTTTGTGGAATGCATGTATTCTAACTTCGGTGTGATAAGGAAAAGAAATAAGGAAAACGTTTTGTTGTAATAATAATGCGAGTGCGATTAAATTATTAGCATTGATACATAAAATATAACAACCAAAAATGTCAGTCGAGTTAGTTAGTGGGAAAAATCGAAATATAGCTATAACTTTCAAGTAAAATATTGAATTCGTTTAAAGTTCCTAATATTCTTTGGATAAGGACCTAAATCTTATCTAAGTAAATTTTTTGGATGTCACCAACCATTAACCCAGGGGAAGGAAAAAATGGGGTTTCGAAGACAAAAAATCATACCTCCCTTAATAGGCACAGTATCGAATCTGTTTAAAGTGGTTGTTAGCCCCTAAACATTACTTAAAACCTTTGTTTGAAACAATTTTTGATAGCAACCCTTACGGCAAGGGATGACAAAAATAAAGAAAAACCAAAATATTGCTGTAACTTTCTTATTAAGTAAAATATCGAATTTGTTTAAAGTTCCTACTATTCTTTGGATAAGGGCCAAGGGGTGGAAAAATGGAGTTTCAAGGACAAAAAAAATCATAGCTCCCTTAATAGGTATAGGATCGAATCCGTTAAAGTGGTCGTTAGTCCTCTAAATATTACCTAAACTTTTGTCTGAAACTATTTTTTGATATGACCAACCCTTACGGCAAGGGATGACCAAAATATTGCTGGAATTGTGAGAGGAGGAGGCTTCCCATATGCTGAACAGGTGAAACTAGCTTACATATAAAACCATTGTTGTATTGATTGAATTTGAAGTGAACTTATCTAAACTGCCGGACTTGTGTTGAGTATATATATTAATTTTTACAAGTGACAACATTTTATTGCCAAGAAGTGTGATTTTTCTGTGTGTTATCCTTGCTTAATATGAAAGTGTTTAAATATGCCTAGAATTAAAAAGAAAAGTTCGGTAGGGTAAAACACGTTAGGGTATAGAACGTAAGTTGTAATACTTAATGTGGGTAATGTAGGCCTAGTGTACTTCCAAATCATCTTCTCAGCATCACTGTTGTTGTTACATTTATACATATTTGTAAATAAAACGTTTTCTTTTTTTATCAATACAAAGAGACAAATTTAGAATCGTACACTAATCCTCAAAATAGGTGTGTTTTCAAGCGGTTCAGGAAAAATCATAAGGACATCTTGATAAATTAAGCAATAGTTTGTAGTCTGAGAAAACTGTAGTGTCCGTAAAAACATGGAAAGTAATGTTTGATACGAGCTCGTACAATTCGAGTTCGCCTATCTCTATTTTGCCCCGGTTAAATCTACCTCCGCCTTCCGGCGTGCCAAAAGGAATTTTTATCGTTAACACTGGATCAATTTATAATATTTTTTTTTTCTACTATCGTATAAAAAATTGGATCTTTAAAACATTTTTAACACATTTGAGTTAGGTAAGAAATATTTCAATTTTTTCCTTTGAGGACTTCGTGTTCCTCTTTTATTTTTGCAAAGCATTTTATTGGAAGAATTTTTTTAATAAAAAATTTAATTTTTCTAATTCTAAAAGAAATTGTTTTTTGTAATCAACATTCCCTTTGAATTGATTAATATTTAATAATTATGTAGCTTGAAATCGTTCTCAGATTTCAAGTAATTTCACACGAAGTCTTAGTAAGAAAACTTAGGCTGAATATTCCCGTATTCCAAAGAGCCTTAGCTCTTCTTCCGTGACAATATTTCTACATAATTTTATCTGTCTTATTTTAGATTATTTTCCTGATTTTTATTAATTTTAATTTTCAATATGTATGAATGTGTTTGTGTGAACATTTTTTGTCTTTGATTTTGATATCGGATTCAGATTAAGGATTTCGATCGTTAGAGGATTACAAAGATAGACGAATCAAGTTCGCCTCAAAATAGCCGCCAAAATTAAAATTTTGTAATCGTTTCGCATTAACAGTGTACGCTATCAAGTTGGTTCAAACGCACTATATAAGGTATAATACAATGCATAAAACACATAAATATCAAATCACGTGCAAGACCCCAAATGACGGGAAAACTAACTTTTTTTTTTAAATTGAAAAAGCCATACAACAGCCTAAACACAAAAAAAATAATTATATTAATTTAGCGTATGTAGGACCCCAGTAGAGATTTATTAAAACCATAAAAACACTCATTTGCGTCACCTGCAGAAACAACACAGTTGTGTTTCTGATGTACAGTTTACACACACACAACTTAATTTGAAATATTTATCATTTCATTTAAATATATTATTTTTTCGTTTATTTAATTCAATGATTCTAACTAAAGCGCGCGCACAGACCGTGTTTAATTCGTGCGCGTGTAGTGGAACTAGCGGCAACGGTCGGAACTAACTAAAGTAATTTCACAACTTGAATAGAACAAATTTCGCTTGTACGGTCGGCAGACTAGTGTAGCCGCGAGGCTTAACGCACCTGACACCGAACCAACCGGGTGATCGAGTTCGAAACCCAGTCAGACAGAGTTAATTTTTACATGTTAAATGTTATTCATTTAATTTTACCGCTCACCTGTGACGTCACAACATAGCAGTAGTTAAGAGAATTTTTTGAAGTGGGGGTGCGATTTTGCAAAACTTTGTTTTGGAAATATTGTTATTATCTAATTTTTTTTAAATGTGACCTTAATTAGGCAAAATCTTGAGATACTGAAGGCGACCTTGCTCAACAGCCTCACTCCCTTGACCTTTTAAGATGGTAATTTATTGGTATCAATGTCCCATTTGTAAAAGTAATGTGACCAAGTTTGGTCAAAATCGGTCGAGTAGTTCTGGAGATTTAGAGGCCAACACCAAACACACACACACACACACGTACATACGAACATTAACATCCGGAACATTTGCATCTGTTTTTTTTGGGTTCCTTAGGTGTCAGAACTTGAACCGGTAACAGTAATTTTCCTTCTAGAGCTATAGCTCTGCTATAGCGCTATCTAGACGGAAAAGTAAAAACGTGTTACTTTTAATTGTTAACAGATATAAACTTAGACTTGTAATATTTTATAAGCTACTAATTATTGTATATTAAGTCTTTAAGAAAATTATTAATAAGCATGTTTGTCCGGGATCGTCTTTATTATCACTTATAATCTATCAAATCAGTTGTAAAATACAAAATGAAAAACTATAAGAAATCGAGTTTAGATAATAAATTTAGTAAACGATTTTAGAAAATACTTTAAAAATCGATTTCTACAGAGTTTTCTGAAAAGTTCTGGCGTTATTTTAATATAGTTCTAGCTATAATATATGCATATCTTTCGTGCCTGTATATATTTCATTCGGAAGTTTTCATGGGTTTTTTGCGTTTTTTGGTCAGAGAAGGATCATGAGACTCTTTAAGATTTGCAAAACCCCGCACAAAATTTTTCATTGATTATTTTAAGTTGCAATTATTTTAAAGGATTCAAGTTCTAAGTTGTATAACTTGAAATATTTCTATTTACGTGTTGTGGGATTTTTTATTACTGCTATATGAGATGGGATATTTTAGTGTCGCCTAACTTTAAATAATTTATCTTTACATGATTACGTGATTACGAGGGTCGTTCATAATAAGAGACAAATGGGAACAACGACAAACAGCTTAATATATCTGAAACCATCTGATATTTAAGTTGGTCTCCCCCTTAATATAGAAAATATTAGATGTTCGAAAAAATAATTTTTCGTAACGTGAAACGTGTACTGTGATAGAACAATATGCTGTTTTTCATTTTCTGTATGTTTAAAACCTGCCGAAATTCATTCGCGCGTGTTAAAATGGCACGGTAAAATGTGTATTAATCTTGAAAGTTTTTATAAGCGGATTAAAAGGTTTAAATTCCACCGGTCTTCCGTAGCGGAAAATGCAAAATCGCATTTATGATCTTGATTGCATGGGCAGACGTATAAAAATTTGGGAAATTGCTGAAATGTGCTCTGCGAGTATCGGCCCTGTCCTTTTCATTATCCACAATAAACTGAAATACCGCAAAACGTATTCCAAGTGGTTTCCCAGACTGTCTACTCAAAATAACCAAGATCCCAAGTTCACATTTGTTCAGAACTTAAGCGGAAGCTAATGCTTTTTTTTAGATTGCATTATACCTTGTGACGAAACTTGATTCAGAACCTTTGCGTAAACCGGTAAAAAGATGCTAACGGTGTTTAGGGGCCGAAGGCTCGATTTATTGTGATTATTCAAAACAACAGCGTACATTCGTCAGTGTTAGTATTATTATGACGTGCTAGAAAATACCAAACCCGCTATAATAAGGAGACGTCCTGATTCTCTCAAACGACGTAATTCTTTTGCATGTTAATACCTGACCCATAAAGTTCAAAAGACACGGGAAGGTATTCAAAGTTGGTTTAGGAGATATTGCTACATCCACCTTACAATCCCGATTTCGCATAATCGGATTTTTTAAATTTGGTCCTCTCCAGGAGTTTTTACGTGGTACCGGATTCAACAGTGAGCAGGTCAAGAACACCCGGTAGTATAATTCAAGACACCAGGGTGAACGATCCTTTACTAGAATAAGAAAGCTCACCGAAAGATAGAATAAGTGTCTGAATGTAACCGGGGATTATGTTGTAAAGTAGCGTTATTTTCATTATCATTGAATAAACAATTTTTTTAGTAATTTGTCTCTTTAATTATTATTAAACGTCTCTCGTAGTATATTTTTGTTTAAAAATTAATAAATTAAGTATTAAAGTTAAATGTAAGAGTGTTAATGTATTTAACACTAATGTATTAACATTAATTAATGTATTAGCAACCGTTCGTAAAAGTTCGAAAAATTATGATAAATATATAATACATTTTCCGTATAATTTTTAAATGAAGGTAAACCTTATTTTTAGGTTGCATAATATACTTCAGTACTTTAGCCTTCCTTATTATTTGATGGATATTAGGTCGGGTTTTCTTCTCTTCACCTTTGTGTAGGTCACTGGAATTTCCAATGTTTTTTCCATGTAATTTAAGATATCACTTTTTTTTAACCTTGATATATGAATTTAATTATTTTTAATTTTAAACTTTTTCTTTAAACAAGTTGGTTGGATTTTCCAGAGTTTTTAAATATTAAACTGTATAACATTAAATTGAGTAATATCTTTATTTTTTTAAATATATTAATAAATGTGCGCATATTGATTTTTGTGCGAGTTTTGGTTTATTTTATTTTTACCTTAAATATACAGTTAACATTAAGGTAATTTAATTCACTACAAGAAAAGTTTTAATGTAATATTATGTTTACGTGTATTATATGTTTAAAATTCAGGACCGATTTCTGTATTTTCTTTAATAAACCAGTATTTTCCTTAAATAAATTTTAGGATTTGACCAGACTGCGCTTTGTTACTGATTGAAAAGCGGTCCCAGAATGAAAATTAAAAAGATAACGAAGCAAAATGTTCCTTCAATTCAAGAAGTAAAGCGCTTAATAGAACAGAAACTACAATGAAGTGGTTCGAAAAAAAAGAAAAACGTCAATTTAGAGAAAATAATAAGTCTCTGCATTTTAAGTCTCTCCTGAGTACGAAGTAAAGGACGTATTGTATCGCGAAAAATTACGGTTTTCAGATTTAACGGAAATATCCATTTTGACAATCCCTGAAACCAATTTGACTAGTTTGTATGTACGCATAATTCAAAAACGATTAGCCGTAGGATGTTAACATTTTGGATTTAGAACTGTTGTACATCTAGTTGGGCACCTCCCCTTTTGATTGCAATCGACTGGACCAAAATTGTCCAGAAAAGCCTAAAAAATTGGAAAATCCAAAAAAAAATTGGATTTTGGACTTTTTCTTAACTGCAGTAATGAGCGCTCATTGAGCATTTTTCAACCATATATCATAAGTTGTACTTATTTTCATTTGTTCGAGTTATAACCAAATACAATTTGAATTAATGAAATATTTGGATCTTACAGGGGGAAGGCACATCGGTTCGAATCCGACTTCATTTACGAATTTTTTTTTTTTAATTGAAATATATTGATTTATTGATAATTATTAACCTCTGATTGTAAAAAAACTTAAATTAATAATAATCCAATAATAAGAATGAAAAAAGAAAATATGAGAAGTTATCAGTGAAATAGAGTTTTATGTACTTTTCATTTTAATTCAAACATTTTTACAGAAGTTAATAATTATTAATAAATCAATATATTTAAATTAAAAAAAATGTTAATTATGTATATGAACAATGGTTACGAATCCGACACGTTCTCACTTACACCACATAACTAATTAGTTAATAGTAACTAATAGTTAAATTATAAACTATTATAAAATGCTGATAACAAAAAAAAGGTGATGCATGTGATGTCCACCACAATGCAGTTGTGTAACTGTCCACTTTATTAAAGAACTGGAGGATCGTATCTCGCTTTCAAATGAAATAAGTTTAAATGAAGTGCACCAAAAATATGTATATGTAATTTAATAGGCGTACAAGGAAGTCATGTGTCTACATCAATTCTTTTAAAATTACGAGTAAATTATAAGAATAAGATGTGTACCGCACATGACTTCCTTGTACGTCTATTAAATTGCATATACACTTTTCTTTTTTTAATGAAAAGTACTAAAAATCGTACGTATTTCATTAATAACTTATGGTATTTTTTCATATTTAATTGGAGGTCAATTTAATAAATCAATATATTTAAATTTAAAAAAAAGAGATGAAGTCTGATTCGAACAGATGTGCCTTTCCCGTGTAAGATCCAAATATTTCATTAATTAAAACTTTATTTGGCGATAACTCTGGAGCCAATGAAAATCAGTACCACTTATGAAAAGCTCTCTAAGAGGGCTTATTATTGCAGTTAAAAAAGTCCAAAATCCAAATTATTTTGAATTTTTGGCTTTTTTGGACACTTTTGGTTCAGTCGAATGCAGTCAAAAAAGGAGGTGCACAACTAGATGTTACAACAGCCCTAAATCCAAAATTTCAACATTCTACGGCTAACCGTAGAATGCGAGATACGTACGTACAGACGTACGCCGAAACTAGTCAAAATGGATTCAGGGATTGTGAAAATGGATATTTCCGTTGAGTACTGAAAACCAAAATTTTTGCGATCACAGTATTTCTTTTACTTCGTACAAGAAAAAAAATGCAGTAACATTCTTTTTAAGTGTATTTACGTTGCATGCCTGCTCATAAAATTTTATATATTTGGTAAATTGATGTATTAAATTTTAGAAAAATTACAAAAGTAGTGAGGGGGGTGTAGCTTTAGTTATTTTTAATTTTTGATTACTCGTATTTCGTAGATAACTGAGCTTTAAATTATTTAAAATATTTATTAAATTTTAAAAAAATTCCAATGTTTGAGTCGATCGGACTTAGGAGTGGAGGTATTATCTTCCTTTTTTTAGTCAACGGGCTTTTGAGGTATGAGGCAAAAGAACTCTTTATTTAAAAATTATGATTCTCCTAAATCCGATCGAGTTAAAACATTGGAATTTTAATTTAGTAACTACTTAACATCGTACTAAAGCTCAATTTTCTACGAAATAGTCAAAAATTAAAAATGATGAAAGCTGCCCCTCTTTCCTTTTGTAATTTTGTCTAAAATCTAATGCCATCAATACGTGTGTGTATATATATATATATATATATATATATATATATATATATACCCCTACATTTTTTAGTGGAATTTTTTTAGTTTCTTCTAGTTAACATAGTAAACGTAGAGAAATAAAAAAAATTTCTTTGGTGATTTTGGAGGTGGGGAGCAAAAAAGAAACAAATACGGATTTAAAATTTTAAAACTTTTTTTGGTTTATTTTAATCATAATTTTTCTATAAAACTTTATCATAATTACCCTCACCCGAAAAAAATAAATCTAAATTAGCTTTTTTCAATTGTAATTATTTTTCCGTTGTATGAGAATTAATTGCATGATGCTAGGAAAGTAATTATTCGAATTATTAGAAGGTAATGTTAAGTTTGATATTTAAAGACGAATACCGTTTATTATTTATCTGTGCCTTAACGGTTGAAAACAATTATTTTTTATAAATGTATGAAGGTAATAATAAAAATCTTATATTTTATTCAGTAATCCATTATCCAAAAAAATTACCATGGAAATGTAAACGTACGATAAGTCTGGCAGATATCATTTCTGCCGCTCAAAAAACAAAAATTTTTGTAATATAAATAAAACTTTTTTTAACAAAGTGATACTAATATCAAAAAAGGTTCCACTCCATTTCTATTATCAAAATTTGTTATTAATTTAGAATTTGACAATAATTTATCTATTTGACAGTAGATATACAATAATAGATAATGTTTATTAAGCGTTCCATGTAATAAGGAAAAAATAGAAAAAAATTTTTACAAAACTCTTACCGGCCCAATTTTATTTATTAAACAATGAAAATGGGCTGGTAAGAGTTTTGTAACAAATTTTACTATTTTTTGCTTATTATATGGATAAGCAAATCCATTTTGATTAGTTTCGGCGTGACGTCTGTAAGTACACATAACTCAAAAACGATTAGCCGTAGGATATTGAAATTTTGGATTTAGGACTGTTGTAACATTTAATTGGGCACCTTCCTTTTGATTGCAATCGACTGGACCAAAAATATCCAAAAAAGCCCGAAATCCAAAGAATTTGGATTTTGAACTTTTTATTAACTGCAGTAATAAGCTCTCATTGAGAGCTTTTCAACGATATATCCATACATAAGTGCTGCTTATTTTCATTGGTTACAGAATAACCAAATAAAGTGTAATTAATGAAATATTTGGATCTTAGGGGAAAGCACATCGGTTAGAATCGGACTTCATCTCCTTTTTCTTTTTAACTTTTATTATTAACTGTGTCATTTAATTATTAACCTTTCATTCTGAAAATGTTTTTACGATGAATAATAATTCAATAAAAAAAAAAATGTGTATATGTAATTTATAGGCGTATAAGGAAGTCATGTGCTGTCCACATTAGATATTTTGATTTTGTTAAAAACAGTTTTTTTATATTACAGAAATTTTTGTTTTTTGAACGGAAGAAATAATATCTGCGAAACTCTTACCGTACGATTTACAATGTCATTGTAATTTTTTGTATATCACATGGTTTTGTTAGATTATTCTTTTACTTTTTTTGTGAATAACTGATTTTTTTCTTATGGATTTATTATTAAAATTTGTTGACTTTCTAGAACAAACAAATATATATTTTTTTAATTTCTCGGGCAATTTTGATTGTTGATGGTCATATCTTTATAAGTGTAACCCTCGATTTATATCGTATCCGTGGACACACTTATTACCAAATGAACTTTTTATTTTTCCATCAGTTAGTTCAAATAATTTAACTGTAGAATAAAAATTTTGCCGATCGAATTTATTAATGTTTTACGTAACAAATCTTTGTTGCCACATTTGCAACACTTTTCTA
The DNA here is from genome assembly GCF_047948215.1 of Lycorma delicatula. Classification (NCBI taxonomy): domain Eukaryota; kingdom Metazoa; phylum Arthropoda; class Insecta; order Hemiptera; family Fulgoridae; genus Lycorma; species Lycorma delicatula. The sequence continues at coordinate 155,933,672 of NC_134458.1, forward strand.
CTGTTCGTGTTTTATTAACAGCTATAATCTCTTATTAACTAATACTTTTATTACTGCTGAGAATTAAAAAAATTGTTTCATCTTCAATATTTTTACATAAGAGCATTTACTATTAAAACTAGCTGTAGTATATTTTCTTTTAAGTTTTTATTATTTCAAGTGCATTATCAAGTTTTTTGTACGCTATTAATACTGTTAAGCCCAACCCACCGGGTGGGTCTAGTGATGAACGTGTCTTCTCAAATCGGCTGATTTGGAAGTCGAGAGTTCCAGCGTTCAAGTCCTACCTAAGTCAGTTATTTTTACGCGGATTTGAATACTAGATCGTGGATACCGATGTTCTTTGGCGGTTGGGTTTCAATTAACCACACATCTCAGGAATGGTCGAACTGAGACTGTACAAGACTACACTTCATTTGCACTCATCACATCATCCTCTGAAGTATTATTTCAAAGGTAATTACCGGAGGCTAAACAGGAAAAAGAAAAAGGTACTATTAAGTACTGTTACTAGTGGCGCGATTCGTAAACCCACCTTTTTGAGGAAAAGCGACATATTCGAGTACGCGGTTCATCAAATGGAAGAAAAAACGTTGTCTTCGCGTTGGCTTCGTCGTGCCGTCCAGTTCTGCGGACTATTACCGGCGAAGTTCTGACGAAGTTCTTAAAAATCCGGATAATAAAATTGCTACAATAAAGCCTGAAAATCAATTTTTGAAATTTACAAAATAAATGAAAATATTTATTTTTCACATGTTGTGATTTTTGTTTTTATTTTTTTATTTTTAAATAAATATTATTCTGGATTACAAATGTAATTTTAAAAAATAAATTTTTCTTCTAAAAATATTCACCGAATTTAAAAAATATAAATTACAAAAAATTAAAAAAGTGAGCCAATTTAAAAATCTGGAGAAATTATTCAGCCGAACAACGGTAAAGGCAAAAAACTAATGAAATCGGGCGAATTAAATGGAGAATGAAGATTTATCAATTAATACATAATTAAGGGTATATTATACCTCAATGATAAAACTGGAAAGTTTGTATGCCTCTGAATGGTTTAACTCTACATGTTGGGCAGTTAGAATATGCAGGTATTATGAAAAAAAAGAAAGGGAAATTCTACAAAAAATCTAAAAACCAAAGATTGGATTCGATTATAAAAAAAAAATAGAACAAAACAGAAAAGCAATTAAAAAGTGTTAAAACGAAGGTTCAAGATTGAAAGTATCGAAAGTCAAAACTCTTTATCCAAAAACGCGAAATTAAGATATAAAACTGTAGTTTTACCTAAAGAGTTATATGATGCGGAAGACATTTCTTACGAAAGAATCTAGTAAACAGTTGAAAAAAATTTTTAAGAATATCCGTGGTCTAAACTCGAAGAAAATATTTATAAATTAAGAAAATTTTGAAATAAAAAAGACCAAGTTTTATGGTCACTTGTATAAAATAGAATAAATTAGATTAATAAAACAAATTTTTAAGTTTTTCGCAAAAACGTGAAACCAAAATAAGCTGGTTCAAAATATTGAATGTGTGTAAATTGCAAAAAAGATTTTCTACTGACAATCTTTCAGGAAAGTAGTGGTTGAATCTAGATTTTCTAAGAAACAGAAAATAAAAACAGCGGATGGACTAACTGAAGATAGGAGAGAAAAGTTAAGGGAAAGAATGAGAAAATTATGGAGAAGAAAAAAGTCATTATGTACGCGTGATCGTTAGTAGGTCCGGTAAAAAAAAATTCGGAAAAAATTTTCCGAATACATAAAAATAAATATTTTTGTTTTTTTTAACAAAAAAAAAAAAAAGTTAAACAAACTGGTTCATGGTAACTGAAAAATATCAGGAAGACTTAAATATTCCCGCTGATGATATAATAGAAAGACACTTATTAAGGAAAAGGATTAAAATTTAAAAATTTTAAAGAAAGAGAAGAAACATTACGGAAGAACATGATCTAAGACTGAGAATTAGAATGTCAGAAACGCAGAAAAAACGATGAAATATGGTATCTTAAATGCGATCCATAGTTGGACATAAAAAATTTACTTATTGCATTTTCTATAATGTAAACGAACAAGTTTGAAATAATTTGTAAATTTTATCCGTAAATTTTTCTTTTTTAATTAAATGTTAATAGTCAAATAAATTCTTTAAATAATTTTTTTTTATTAATAGAGCGTTAGTTTAAGTAATGTAATTGCAAGTCGTTAGTAATATTCGCATTATTTAAATTATAATGAAAGTTGTAATGTATACGTCGATAACTATTTACTGAGTTTACGTCTAGGCACTTACCTCCTCGGTGTTCATGAGGCTACTGAGCTGAAGTGAGGACTGAAGTAAAAATATTTAAAAAAATAATAAAAAAATAAAAAGGTAGTGAAATAAATCACGAAGGAAGGATGGAAGGCCGAACTGTAGCGTCGATTGTAACGTATCACTACTACGCGTACGATGTGTGGTACTAACATACGCGCTAACACCGTAAGAGTATTTTATTCATAAGTAAACATGTAATTGAGTAAATACTTGTATTCTAGACAGTATTTATTATTACTTTATCATTATCGTAAGTGAGCAATATTGTGAATAATTATTACTTTTACATGTATTTACGTTCTTTATCGGTTTTTATCCGTATAAATACAGATTATCAATAGTTACTTATTCTTAAAAATAATAATATCCACCTCTTTTTAAACCAGACTGTTTTTTTGTAACTTCAACTTACAAGAAAAGACCTTATGAAGTTTGCTTTACTATTTTTAATAAATGACTAAACTATGAAAAATCTTTCCACTAATTTGTTTAAAATACAATTTAAAAAAATTTTTACAGAAACAATTTTACTTTGTTGATGAATTTTTAAATAATACATTTAAAACATTTTTTAAAGACACTGAATTTTCTGCAACATTGGCACAACATTTACATAAATATGTAATAAATAATTTTCATTTATACCACTTTTATTGTGAATAATTGTGCATTTATTTTTTAGCAGATTTTAGTCACTGTGCCTGGTCATGTTTTTATACATGACCGTCTGTTCTACCAGATGCAAATCTTAGTACGGTGATGTAAACCTATAAGATATAGAGCCCTATTGATTTTCAAGCAAATCTGTTCATAGGGACTGGAGTTACAGCCAAAAAAAGACAGACGTTTCATTATTTTACTTGGATCTTCTCAGACATCTGTCACCACTGAATTAAATTATCAATTTAGCAAATGCTTTCATGAAAACCACAGCCCCACTTACGTATACATCAAATATTAAGCTAATTATTTAAAAATATATTGTATAATAAACATTATTTTTAAAATATAACAATACAGACAAAAAAACACAATAATTGCTTAATAAAATTTTTAAAAAGTAGTAAAAAATATTTTAGAAAAAGCATTGGTAAAATTCAATAAAACTGTATTGAGCTGTGATTCTAGCATACTTGAATCTACTTAAATGGAGCTGTAGTTTTCATGAAAGCATTAGTTTAAGGGCATGATTTAATTCAGTGGTGACAGATCATTTTTCGACCTGAAATTGAGTGTAACTCAAAAAGGACTCGACTAATCTTTATCAAATTTACAACAGCAAATGTTAATTTCAATGAAATTGATCTAGTAGTTTTGGAGATTTTTAAGTTATAACTTTTTAACTTATATAAAAAGTGGGTGGATGTGTCCAAAAAATCAGTTTTGAAGTTTTAATCGTTTTGAACACATGATATTAACGTAGTATGAAATACTGAAACCTAGCTAACACACCAAAAATAATATTATTTTCAAAAATCATTATAACAGTGCAACATCCTTTTTTTCTTAACTAACACCAGAAATCTGTCCTTCTGACGTGCTTACTGTGACAGAATCTTTATACAGTACCATCATGTATTTACCCTAATATTATTTCATGTGTTTATATTTAAAATAATTGATACAAATAATTAATACACACTTTAGATCACTTCTAAATTGTTATTTTACGATATTTATTTTGTGATCTGATCAAGGATTTTACCACAGTTTTCCTTGATGCATTCAGCTAAATGCTGGGATAGTTCATTCCACTACTGACGTGATCTATATAGTGTATTTATTAATCACCGATCAGAATAAAAGATTTATCTGTTTATTAAAATTATACCATATGGATTGTTTTAGAGAAATTCAACTTTTTAATATTTCATAAAATGGTGCAAGAGAAATAAATTTTTGCAGCTCCTTTATTAAAATTAATTAGAACAGCAATTATTAAACAGAAACCAATTTGGGTTTTTGCTAGGTGAAAATGGTTGATACAAAATAGTTTTTATTACGTTACTTCTACCTTGAAATCAATAAGCATTTAGTTAATTTCTCTTCTGGAGGTTAGCATATTTGAAAGATAAGGTCAATCCAGCTTGTTTAAAATTGTTTGCCGTGGTTTATAATCAGTTCTGTTACCTGAAACTGTGAGATCACTGACAGTGATACATTTTGGTGTTTCAAAAAGTTATACCTACTTTCATTGAAAAATTCATTCATTGTTTATAATGGTATGAATGATTAGAAGAAATGTGAAAAAATGATTCAGAAGTTTTCTAGCAATAGAATAAACATGGATGATAGTATCAATTTCACCACTACAAAGATTTTGGTTAGAATAAGATTTTAGGTGGACCTAGAACCCTCTTAAGAGATTTGAGGAGAAAGGAAGGGTGATAGAGGAAGAATGGTAGAGGGAAAGAAGTAGAGGCGATCGCTGACTCACTGTCCGACCTGTGACAATGGACAAGATTTGTAGAATGCTATCAAGCAAAATGCATGTTGATGAATTGGGTTCAAAAGTAGACAATGGTATATAGTAAACAAATAAACCTTTTATTGATGTCTGTACATAATAAATACTAAATTATACAGATCACATCAAAATTATAAATATAAAAACAAATTATAAGCTGTAATAATTACTAGAAATAATGTTAGGTAAATACAACTCATTGATATAGAGATGTAGAAATTCAGGTTTTTATTTTTAATAAAATTTATTGACAGAATTATATTGTTTCTATAAAAGAACATCTTTTAAATTGGTCAGTAGTTTATTAAAAGTGGAAAAGGATGCATAATAAGTCACTTTCTAGTAAGCCACTTTCTTGTGTTGAGTTACAAAAAAACAATTTCATTGTCTATGGTTTGGCTTGTTTTAAGTGACCATTACGTCTTGGGTCTTTTCAGCATGGCTTTAGGAATAGTTTATACCACTAGTAGTGATATTTACCAGTTTTTATAAAGATTTAAATAATTTACATAACAATTTTCTATATTTTTTTCTAATCTCAGTATTTTTTTAGTGATTTCAAAAGTTTCACTTCTTGAAAATACTTAGTTACTACTGTTTCATGCGAACTAATTTAATGCATTAAATGTGGATTTTAATTCATAACTACTTTCTGATATCAATAATTATATTTTAATAAAAATTAATATAAAAAATAAGCACAGGAATAAGCACTTTTCAGGTATATGATCGGCCTCATATTGGTGGCTGGGAATTAGGTATCTGCAATGAACAATATCCATTTTGTTATGGATAGTCAAAAGTTTGGTTGAACAATTCTATTTACCCATTGAATGTGTGTTTGCATATGTAATAATTTACTGATACAATTTTAATTATAATTTTATTTTGTTAAGTATATTGCTTGCAAAGTACTTTGTCAGCAGACTCAGAGATACTTTGTAGATCTTTTCCAAAACTGTGTGGAAAAAATAATTTTTTTTTTTAATTGAATAAAATTTAAATGATACATTTAGCAGCTTTTATTTTTACATAAAAATTGGCTATTTTCATGTAGATCAAAACATAAAAAGTACATAAAACAGTTCCCTTACACCACTGTTGTCTCCATCCACTTCTGTTTCAAAACTTCTTCCTCCTCTACTTTACAATCTTAACCCCATTTCTTTCTCATGCTACTTACCCTTTCAATGCAGTTGTCAAAAAAATGAAACTTTTGCTAATCTCATATTCTAACCAGTTTCCTTTTCATTTTTTAATTGCTTTCTTCTTTAATCTTGTTCATTATTTCCTCATTCCTCACTTTATCTATTCATATTTCTTTCTTTATATCTGTATCACAAAGTTTTCAATCCAGTCTTTCCTTTTCCTTATCACCCATTCTTCACTTCTGTAAAAGACACTCCATATGAAGCATTTGGCTAACCACTTCCTATTCTAAGTCCAGACTTTTGTAAAGAAATTTCCTCTTCTTACTGAAGGCTTTCTTCCTTTTATTTCCATCACCTAAAAGTTTCACCTCACTATATATGGTATATATACTGCATTTAACTGTAATTAGGCCATTGACTTAGAACCTTCATAAAAGATGTAGGTTTCACTCCATGATTTAGGAACTACATTATGTAAGAATTTTGGCTCAGAAGTGTCCATAGTGCTGTTCTATTTATGATTTTCAAATTCTAAGACCATTCATTGTCACTATACGTTTGCTTATAAGTATGATTAATTAATAGAGTTAGAAAATAAGTTTAAAAAACTGTGGTTGAGTGCATTGTTAATTATGGACTAATGCATTTTAGTGTGTTTCTCTAGTATGCATACATTTTGAACATTTTTTACTCTTATTGGTTCACTGGCACTACCAATTTCTCATATGAATTGTATAAGATTATTTCAAAACAGAAATTTGTCTCCAAATTTATTTTCAAATTAGTGATCATACTTCTTTTTACAAAAAAGATCATTTAGGAGCATGTATGACTTTATCTACATGGAACTTTATGGACAATTCCATCTTCAGCTGCATGCAAAAAATGAAATAAAAGCACATTCTGTCAAGCTTAAATTTACATTCGATCGTTTTCCTATTACATGAAGTTTCTTTTATATTTCAGTATAAAACTTTCTTTTCTTTTTTTACATAACGACTCTATGCCTAAACATCTAAATATATTTATGTTGAGCTAATGTTTTTTGCAAGCCATTTATATACTAGATCTCAACGAAAGAGATATGATGAATAAAACGTATTAACATATTTTTAAATAGTATTCTTAATAGTGTTTTGTATCTTACTGACTTCGTCCTGCAGAATTCATTGTAGGATAAAAACAGTATGTCTCGTATTAAAATGGGATCCCTATAGAAAAAATGTAATTGACCAAGTAACCCATATCATTACTCGATTTATTTTCAATCCACTTTCCACCATACTTGACTGATCCACCAAAAGAGATTATCATAATGAAAGTCATTAAGCTTCCAGTCCATAAAAACATTCTGGGCTTTCTCAAAGGGAAATCAAAGCGATACAGACTCTTGAAATGTTTACAATATAAAGCTTGCTCAAAACTTTCTTTTGTAGTTGATTCAAGTTGTTTATAACATTATACAAACATTAGTCTAATTGAACTTTAGAATTTTAACCATTAGACTTACTGTACAGTCATTTCACAAAACTTGGTTCTCAGTTCACTAATATAAAGTTGTGCTTGCAAAATTTTGGGAAAATTGACCCATATCCCACCCACTAGAAATAATGTTTCTAAACTTTTACTAACAAATTTCCTATATACATGAGTCTCTGTAGCCAGTTTTATAAAAATCAGTTTTGCCAATAAAAAGTATTAAGCTTCAAACATGCCAACACATGTACATATGGATGTACAAATATTACGCACCATTTTTTTACTTTTTTTTTGGGTCCCTGGGTCATGAAACATTGAGAAATTTAAAAAACCCATATCCAATTTTTTGACTGATTACTGTACTTTACTTCTTGCAACATAGATCAAGAGCTATTATCCCAGGAAAGTAAAAAGAAACCAGTATAGTCGAATAAGTTGAAATCCAACTAATTTGGTTCTGAATGGTCCAGTGTTTAAAAACATCATATAAGAATATTTTTGTCCTATCAGGTTCAGTGGTTGTGGTACAATTTTATTGAAACTATGCATAATTAATTGATCTCTCTTTTACCTACTGATCAGTAACATTTATTAAAAGTACAGAAAAACAATCACTAATCTTTGGAAAGAATATAGGACCCAGAGTATAACAAAGATAAAATCCAATTCATACCTACTTTTGATCTAGTAGAACTCTTATGTATAAATCCTAAGCATCTCAAATGAGACAGTAATGTTATTTGGGAATTAATACATTATTTAAATGAATCAAATCGTTCTCTGTAAGTAATGTGTCAACATTAAGAAATACAGACAGTAAATTTAAATGTTTATTTTATTTTTATTTTTATCCTTCTATGAATCATGAGACCTTGCCGTTGGTGAGGGGACTTGAGTGCTCAGTGATACAGAATAGCTGGACCAAAGGTGCAGCTATATTGGAGAGGTATCTGTTGAGAGCCAGACTAAGGAATGATTCCTGAAAGAGGGCAGCAGCTCTTTAAATAGTTGTTGAGGGCATAGGTCAGGACGACTTAAAAGGCCATATCAATATCACTCAATCCTCTGAGTACTGCGCAGCAGAAAGCAATGGAAAACTATAGCTGCTTTTTTTCCAAGAAAATGTAGCTCTCTGCATTTTCATTTAAAAATGATGGAGGCGCCTTCCATGGTAAAATATTCCAGAGGTAAACTAGTCCCCTGTTCAGATCTACAGGTGGGGACTACTAAGGAAGGGGTCACCAGAAAATTAAAAAATAACATTCTATGAGTTGGAGCGTGGAATTTTAGAAGTCTAAAATAGGTTGGTAGGTTAGAAAATTTAAAGAGGGAAATGGATAGGATAAATGTAGATGTAGTTGGAATTAGCAAGGTTTGGTGGGAAGAGGAAAACGACTTTTGGTCAGATGATTTTAGAATAATTAACTCAGCTTCAAATAATGGGCAGGCAGGAGTAGGTTTCGTAATGAACAAGAAGATAGGAAAGAGAGTAGAGTATTTAAAAATGCATAAAAATAGAACCATTGTAATAAGGATAAAATCGAAACCTAAACCGACAACGATTGTTAACGTCTATATGCCTACAAAAAAAATTTTTGAGAAGGATATCGCAAGATGAGCAAAAAAGAGTAAAAAAGATTAGGTAGAAAATGTAGAAGAAGAATGAGAGAATGTTAAAAAGGAAATTCTTAAATCAGCAGAAGTGAACTTAGGCGTAACAAAGAGAAATGGTAGAAAACCTTGGATTTCAGACAATATATTGCAGCTGATTGATGAAAGTAGAAAATATAAGAATGCTAGTGTTGAAGAAAGTAAAAGGAACTATCAACATTTAAGAAATATTATAAACAGGAAGTGGAATCTAGCGAAAGAAAGTGGAAAGAGAAATGAGCATTGGTAAAATAGACGGAGCATACAGGAAAGTTAAGGAAAATTTTGGCGTACATAAATTAAAATCTAATAATGTGTTAAACAAAGATAGTACACTGATATATAATACGAAAGGCAAAGTCAATAGGTGGGTGGAATATTTTGAAGAGTTACAGAAAATGGATTAGAAAATGGTGTTATAAAAAAAGAAGAGGAAGTCGAAGAGGATGAAAAGGGAGATACAATACTGAGATCAGAGTGCATTAAAAGATTTTAATGGCAGAAAGGTTCCTGGAATAGACGGAATACCTGTAGAATTACTACGCAGTGCAGGTGAGGAAGCGATTGATAGATTATGCAAACTGGTGTGTAATATTTATGAAAAAAGGGAAGTTCCGTCAGACTTGAAAAACAGTGTTACAGTCATGATACCAAAGAGAGCAGGAGCAGATAAATGTGAAGAATACAGAACAATTAGCTTAACTAGCCATACATAAAAAATCTTAACTAGAATTCTGTACAGAAGAATTGAGAGGAGAGTGGAAGAAATGTTAGGAGAAGACCAATTTGGTTCAGGAAATGTATAGGGACAAGGGAAGCAGTTTTAGTACTTTGATTAATAGTAGAAGGAAGATTAATAGTAGAAGAAAAACAAACCACATACTTGGCATTTATAGACCTAGAAAAGGCATTCGATAATGTAGACTGAAATAAAATGTTCAGCATTTTAACAATTAGGGTTCAAATACTGAGAAAGAAGAACAATTGTTAACATTTACAGGAACCAAACAGCAACAGAAATAATTATAAACAGTAACAGTAAGAAGTCATAATAAGAAAAGGAGTCTGACAAGGATGTTCCATATCCCTGTTACTTTCTAATCTTTGTATAGAACTAGCAGTTAATGATGTTAAAGAACAATTTAAATCTGGAGTAACAGTACAAGGTAAAAAGATAAAGATGGTACGATTTGCTGATATAGTAATTCTAAAGTAATTCTTATAAGTAATATAGTAATTCTTAGCTGAGAGTACAAAGGATTTAGAAGAAACAATGAATAGCATGGATAAAGTCCTACGCAAGAACTACCACATGAAAATAAACAAGAACAAAATGAAAGTACTGAAATGTAGTAGAAATAACGAAGATGGACCATTGAATGTAAAAATAGGAAGAGAAAAGATTATGGAGATAGAAGAATTTTGTTATTTGGGAAGTACCATTACTAAAGATGGATGAAGCAGGAGCAAAATAAAATACCGAATAACACAGGCGAAACGAGCCTTCAGTCAGAAATAATTTGTTTACATCAAAAATTAATTTAAATGTCAGGAAAAGATTTTTGAAAGTATATGTTTGGAGCGTTGCTTTATGTGTAAGTGAAACTTGGATGATCGGAGTACCTGAGAAGAAAAAATTAGAAGGTTTTGAAATGTGGTGCTATAGGAGAATGTTAAAAATCAAATGGGTGGATAAAGTGACAAATGAAGAGGTGTTGTGGCAAATCGATGAAGAAAGAAGCATTTGAAAAAACATAGTTAAAAGAAGAGACAAACTTATAGGCCACATATTAAGGCATCCTGGAATAGTCACTTTAACATTGGAGGGACAGGTAGAAGGAAAAAATTGTGCAGGCAGGCAATGTTTAGAGTATGTAAAACAAATTGTTAGGGATGTAGGAGTTAGGGGGTATACAGAAATGAAACGACTAGTACTAGATAGGAAATCTTGGAGAGCTGCATCAAACCAGTCAAATAACTGAAGATAAAAAAAAGTTTATTTATAATTTTATAAGTCTAATTTCTTGTTTCTCTTGGTTTTAAAACCTTGTTTTGAATGGTTAAGAAGTGTTGTTAGTTAGCTGATTAAACCTTTTTAATTAGTTTTATTTATGTGTAAATGTGTTGTATATAACTATGGAGTTATTATTCCCTTAAAAGGAGGTACTTAAAATGAAGCACAAGCATTCTCCCAACACTTGTAACATTTATGCATTTAAAAACAATATTAAATAAAAATGTAAATGAAATTTAGTAAAATTTGTTTAAACAGTTTTCAGGCTTTCGAAGATTAATATTTAAAAAAAAAAAAAAAATTTAAATCCCAAAATATTGACTCCTTTTTACAAATTTTAATAAAAAAAAAAAAAATAATAACTGCGTAAAGTTTTATTATATCCATTCATTTATTAAACTGTTTTAATTATAATAATTTAATTTTAAACTTTGTAATGACAAATTAAATCATAAAAAGTAAACTATTTTGAAACATATAGTGTTACACATCAGTACAAATAAATGTCTTCAATTTCAATAGTTATTTATTTTCCTTATAAAAAAAATCTTGAATTTTTGGCTTAGGGGACCTACACCACATGTCGCTTAATCCAATCCCACCACTATCATTATGTTTTCTGTTTTACTTTTCTTTTACTTATGTTAGTTTTCACTTAGTTACTACCTTTTTCCTTACATTATAGCAATGTCAACTGTTTTAAGTTTTCTTTTTATATTTTTTCTCCTTTGGTTTTTAGTTTTTTCTGTAAGCTTTTTGAAAGTGTTGCCTTTTTTTATTTATGAAATACTTTAAGGTTGTTTCTTAGTCTTGTTTCCCTTAGTTTTAAAACCTTGCTTTGAACGGCTAAGAAGTGTTTACTTTTTTGTTGTTTATTAACTGCCTTTTTTGATTAGTTTTGTAGTTTAGTTTCCTGTAAACTAGACTTTGATATTAAATTGTCTACGTCAGTCTTTTTCTTATTTGTGGTTTTTGTTTCCTTTTAGGTAGATTTTATAAGAAAGCTATCTATTGTAATGAATACCATGATTCTGCTTCGGGAAAATTTTGACATGCCAAAATCGGACTTCGGGGGGTGGAAATGAGGGTGCTTTTAAAAAAAAACAAAATATTGCTATAACTTTCTTATTAAGAAAATATCGAATTTGTTTAAAGTTCCTATTATTCTGTGGAAGCAAAAGTTTTTTGATATCACCAACCATTGGCCCACGGGGTGGAAAAAAATGGGGTTTCGAAAACAAAAAAATCATACCTTCCTTAATAGGCACAATATTGAATCTGTTTAAAGTGGTCATTAGTCCTCTAAACATTACCAACCCTTACGGAAAGGGATGACCAAAATGTTGCTGGAATTGTAATAAGATGGGGCTTGTCATATGCTAAACATGTGAGACTTGTTTACACATGCAAAAATTGTAGTGTTGAGTAAATTTGATATTTTTCTTATCTTAAGGTGGAAATTTTTTTCATTCCCTACAAGACATCTCAGAATGGTCCAGCAGTTATGCATTACACATCCTCAGTGGATACCTGGCCTCTAACCTCCCAGGACGCCGAAGGATTTGGCGATGCCATGCCCTGCAGGAGTCGCTCACCCAGTAGGCCGAGACTCTGTCTTTTCTTTGTGTCATGCCCCAAACCAGTTCCCCCCCCCCCCCCAAGGAGGGGATCTAGCTGGGTCTGCGGTCTTTTCATTTTCCCCCAAACTCAAGGGTCCCCAGTCACTCATCGAGAGTGGCCCATCTCATTGAACATCTCTCACGAGCAGGGCTGCCCTTGTATTTCCCTACCACCAATATCAGTCGCCATCCCACTCTCTAGCGTCCCTTAGAGGCTATGTTATCCCATTCATGTTTTCTTTTAGCATGTACTGCAGCATATTTGCAATTGACTTATCCCGAATGAGTGCCTAATCTCGTCCCATCTATTACATATGTGCATTAGAGTGCTCTACCAAGTGAATTTTGTTAGTGTATCAGCAGTCTGGGGTCATCCACCTACCAAAACAATGGAGGTTGGCCCCAAACTCACAGTGTCCAGTTAACAGTTGTGTGAGATGGAATCCCACCTCTTCGTACCCCCTGTTTATCCATATGTTGACTTGGGAAATTATCCTTCTAGTCCAGCCTCCAGTAGCTGATGTTTCCCACTGTACCTGTCATCCTTCAAGCATCTGTCTTTTAGATTCACTTCTACATATCCCACAGTTAACTCGTTGGAGCATCAGAGCCCTAAGCCCAATAGAGGGGGTATTCCCGCTATGACTTCTGCGTTTTTTATACAGTCTTAAATGCAGATGCAATTCATATCGCAGCTCTCCTCTGCAGGGCAGATACCTTATCTAGGATCTTCCTATCAAAGGCCTCGGCCCATGCCAGGACCACATATAAAATAATTGTCATTGCAATTGACAAAATCAATCTTATTTTCGACAAACATGGACCGACTCCTGTATCTGGTTATGAGCCTGCTCAACTGACCAGTCACAGCCTTGGCTCCCTGCATTACTCTGTTAAAGTGCTCCGTCTGTAGCCTACTGGTTTGCAACCACATGCCTAGATATTTAATACATCTACATGTGGGGACTATCATGTCCACCTACTCTGACTCATATTTCTTTGATTCTTCTGCCTGTTAAGGTGACCGCCGATGACTTATTAGGTGCTAATGTCAGTTCTCTCCCTTCAAGCCACATTTGTATATTATTGATCACGACTGCTGCACAATCCTCTACTTTTTGTTCCATCTTGCTGGTGAACAGTCAAATTTAAAATTTGACTAAAATTAAATTATAGGCAGTACATGTGAGCAACATAGAAACCTGGTCGAAATATGTTATTAAGAATGTAAATAATGTGTTTTATTAGTATGAAATAAAACCAAGTGGGCTGAAATCCAGTTTCCAATAGAAAATAAATCGAGTAACAATGTGGGTTCCTTGGTCGATTACATTTTTTTTAAGGGGATCCCATTTTAATAAGAGAGAATGAATTTTACAGGATGAATTCAGTAAGATACGAAACAGTATTAAGAATACTGTTTAAAGTAAGTTGTTACATTTTGTTCATCACATTTCTTTGAGATGTGATCTTTTGAGATCTTGAATATAAATGGTTTGAAAAAAACATTAGCTCAACATAAATATGTTTAGGCATAGGGTTGTGTGTAGAAAAAAGTCTGGTATTTAAATATAAAAGAAACTTCATGTAGTAAGAAAATGATTGAATGAAAGTTTAAGCTTGAATGTGTTTTGATTTTATTTTTTGCATAGCATTGAAGATGGAATTATCCATAATGTGATTATTGCTGCTAAATAATCTTTTTTTGTAAAAAAAAGAATGATCACTAATTTTGAAAATAAATTCAGAGACAAATTTCTGGTTGGACAAGTGGTTGGACCACTTCTAAAGTCTGAATATTTTATAGTAGTTACTGTGAACTTTGATGCACTCCAATAAAAAAAAAAAACAAGAATGCTAATCAAAAAACTGTTTTGCACGTAAGATTAAATTATTATTCAAATTTCTTAGACAATTCATATATCCAAAACCATTGTTATTTATTTAATAAAATGAATTTGAATGTACGGAAGGTGTCGAAAAAACAAATTACAGAGGTAGTGTTGTCGCCTCTGTCTAATTGTCATACTTGCCAGAGGGGGTGCTTACGATACCCTTCAATATGTAAATTAATAATTTCTGTACAATTATATGTAGGAATATGCAACATTTATGTGGAATAAAGTTATCTTCAGTTGCTTTAAATTAAACTAGAAGATTTTGTTAAAAAATAAAGTAATATTATTTCATTGATTAATTTCTTAAATAGTGCTTATCAAAAAAAGTTGAATTTCCTTTATCTTTTAAATGTTTTGTAAAACTTATTACATAAATATTTTTAGTTTTTTTCTTAACAGATGTAATACAGTATTATCTTTTCATAATTCGTTCATAAAACAACTATTTATGTATTAGTAAAGATTGAACAACATGTACATGGTTATTGGAATATAGCAAGCTCATTGATTTCTGAAATACCCATTTAATGTATAAGTTATGCACCTCATAATTATGGCTGAATTGAATATTTATTTCGTAAATTTATTCAAATGTTTTTTTTCTGAATGTGTGTTCAGTAACACATTTTAATTCATAACTAATATCTCATTAGTAATACATCATTACATTTTATCCTATAAGAAAACTATTATAAAATAATATTGTTAGATTAGTAAAGTACAGTTAATTATATTATTCTGTTGATGTAAGAATGTGGTATGAAGTTATGCTGAAATTATGCATGAAATCTCACTTATGTTCTCTTTTCATGCCTTTATTGTAAGAACAGAGATAAATTCACTGTGATAAAGAATATTCCCACAGTTCACAAAAATAAAATATATCATTGGGGAAAGATAGTTTTATAATTTGTGAATGCTTTTGGAATTTTATTTTTTAAAACTAAAATATTTATTGTTTTTTATCAGCATAAAGAACTGAAGTTTTTTTTTTAATAAAAAATTCAAGAAAATAGAAAAATTAAAGTACTTAGGCAAAATTGTTCAACCAATATGATTAGTATAAAGAAGCAAATAAATAAGGATCAGCAGATTGCATAAAGCCTGTGTCTTGACAAAAAGCAATACAACAAAAGATGAATGTCAAGGATGGGTAAGATAAGCAATACACCACTACCATAATCCGACGTAAAGTCCTATGGTGCAGAATGCGTAGTGCTAAATCAGGTAGAAGTAGACAAAATAGAAATTAGCTAGTGAAAGATACTTTGACTGAGGACCAGTGAGGGTGGGAAAATGTGGAAGAATAATGAATGAAGTCTACCTCAAAACAGACAAGAGTCACGAGGAACATATGAAAATGAAGACTAGCTCTTTTATGAACACTTAACAAGAATCTTAATTCTTGTTAACATTAAACAGACTAACTAAGAAGATCTTTGACAAATATAATAGAAATAAATCTAATGCCAGATGGTTTAACAAATAAGAAGATCTCAGAATTGCAGTTATAAACATACAGACAAAGAGAACAGAAACATATTTAGAAAGAAGAACAAGATTACAAAGGGATCCATAAAAAAATAAAGTGTGACATTAGGAAGTGGTTACAAGAGAGAAAGAAACAATGGCTTGAAAGTGAAGGAGAATTGAAAAAGTAGGAGACCTGCCAGAAGTTAATGTGT
Source organism: Lycorma delicatula (assembly GCF_047948215.1). Lineage (NCBI taxonomy): Eukaryota > Metazoa > Arthropoda > Insecta > Hemiptera > Fulgoridae > Lycorma > Lycorma delicatula. Next base: position 155,949,963 of record NC_134458.1, read on the forward strand.
TCCTATTATGATCAGTGATGATTTCTTTAAAAAAAAATTATGATTGGGTTTTTAAGAAGATTACACTCGAGTCCTTTCTTTAATGACACTAGAGATTACACTGTTGTTAATAGCACTTATTTAAAATACAGTATGTACTGTGCTTAGTAATAAAATATTTATCAAATAGTATATTTAATCAAGAAATAAATAACAAAGTATTTATTGTTTGTTGTGGTTGTTTGTTTCTTTGAATTTTTTGTTAGATTTAGTGTTTGTAAATTTTGTGTTAATTGATTGATTTTAGTTTGTGGCATTATGAACTATGCCTAAAATTTGGATGTTGCTGTGAATATTATAAATAAACAAACTTTTTTTTTCATACTGGTACATAATATTTTATTATTAAGAATGTGTAAATATGCTACTTCATAGTTAAAATAAAGGAAATGCCTCAGCATTTGCATGGATGCATCTAAAGAAACCACAATATAACCTCTATCATATCAGTGTCACAAATTATACAGTTAATTATAAAATAGATTATAATTATAAATAAGATTAGATTCCATATTAATTATTTTTTATATATACATATGTATGTATGAAATAATAATATTAAGGTTAATACATGAAAATACTAAATAACAAAAATAATTATAAAATAAATCATAATTCACAGAGTAGTAATAATGTTTGTTACAGAAAATTGTGTAATTTTATTTTAAATAAATTGGTGGAAAGATTTTTTTAAGTTTTATTAAAAATCTGTAGTGGAAACATAAGAGCCTTTCTTGTAAGCTTAAAGTATTCTGTTGAGTTGTGTGAATATGGGTTTGGTTGTCTGGTTTGATAGATGTGGATATTGTTATTTTTTAAGAATTAGCGAGTATAATTTGGGTAGTATCATTGTGAATGAGTGTGTAATTTGTGATCTGTTGAAGGTGTGCTTGTTGTGCCTGTTTTAGTTATGATGATTCAGTTAGGTGAGTATTATGTTATGATCATTTTCTGCAGTAATATACTCATAAGTTGACATGTAGTTTATCGATACAGGAGTATATCAGTGTAGAAGTGCTAATATAATATTTTGTTTTTTTCTTTTGACTGATAAATTAATTCACCACAGAAGCTTATAAAGAAGCTTGTATAGCAGAGCCATTCTAGCAAGACACTTCCCCTCTACTTAACAACTGTACATCTTCCCTTCACAAGCACCTTGCTGTAACTGCTTAGCTGTACATGGGAATATGAAATGGAAATTTGTAGTGTATGAAAAATGCCATGCCTGAATAGAATTTGAAACTGGGACTTCCTGATGAAAGGCTGAGGTGGTACTACTATACCACAGAGATTGGCAATTATTCTTTTTTTTAAATTGGAAATATTTTCTTAGATGTCACCTTCCCTTTAGCACTACATAATGAATTTTGCTAAATGAATTCTACAATAAGATTATTTAGTGAAGTCTAACAGTTCTTAAACAACAGACAAAAATGAAATTTTCATTTGATTACTTAAAATTAACAGTTCAGTTGTTTCTTGAAGTACTGATAAGAGTTACATGGCTTGTACACAAAATATATCAATTTTAATTTCAAGTGTAGACACGACCGTTTGCAACCACTTAATTTATGTAATTAGAGAAGGTCATCTGGTATTCTGCCAGTTGACAAGTCCCTTTTGCCACTGCTATCTCATCCAATCCTGTCCCAAGCCTTCTCCTTCATCCTCTTGTATTTTCCAACCTTCAGCTCCTTCTACTGACCTTTCCAATGCATTTGTCAAGATTCTGCTTCCTCTAACCACATGTCCTAACAATTTACTTTTCTTTTGAGTACTTCCTGCAAAAGTGCTATTTCTTTTTTAATCCTCTTCATTACTTTCTCACTTTATCTATATATCTTAATTTCTCCATCTTTCACCATGTCCACATTTCAAAAACCTCAGTTCTGTCCCTCTTCCTCTTTTTCCATGGTTCACTTCCATATAACAGTACATACAACAATATAAATCTCTGCATAACATTAAGGTCATATTCCCACTTTTTTAAAAATGTATTTGGAGATTTTTAAAACTATAATTTTTAAAAAATAACCAGCCTTAAATCATTCTTGCAGACACTGACTGTATTTCAATGAAGAGCTTGGGGAAAATAGCATGAAAATTAAAAAAAAATCAGGATACACTGCGGCCTTTAAAACTATTATTCAAAGAACATAGTGCTTCCTGTAAATTATAAATTAAATTTTTCTAATTAGAAAAAAATTACCAGCAATAACATCATCTCATACTATCATTAGAACACCTATAATGGTCACTGAAAACGATAGCTAAAGCAAATGAAAATATTATGAAATAAGTTTTAAAAATGTATATTTATTAAATATTGTTTTATTTTCCTTATTATGATTTTAAATAAATAAAATTGTGTAATAAGAATGTACAAGTAAAGAACATGAAAGATTAACATTTTTTGTGTGTATTAATTAAAATCTTCTTTTTTTTTTCTTAGTTAAAGCATATTACATTTCATGAACAATATTTCAACCTTTAGCCATGTTGCTTTGCGTAGTTAGGTGTTATACTATTAAGTTCTAATAATTATTATGTCAATACAAGAACTTATCATAATATAACGCAAGAGTAATTAATTTATTTAATAATTATACTATATTGTATAAAAATATAGAAGATGAGTTTTGCATCAAATAAATCTTAATGTTGCTTATTCTTACTATCGCATTAGCTAATATATTTTTGACATAAAATTAAGAAAAAAAATTCAGTTATCTTCTATTATAATAGTATTTTTTCCAATTGGTAAATTCCTTAGATAAGGAAATAATTTTTAATATTTTTTCCTCGTTTAATTATTACGTAAGATATTATGTATGTAATTAATGTTGAATGTAAGTTGTTAAGCTGTGAATAATGCATGTAATTTAACCCCATTGTAAGTAAAATATGTAATGTTTTATTGTAATGAACAGTATTTTGCAGTATAGGTGTACTACGTTTATGCTTTTATAGTTAGCTATTTTAAATTTAGTTAAAGTGATTTTCACCAGGTTTCGTCTAAGTTAAAGGATGCAAATTTGATTAATTATTCTTATATATTTACGGTAATACATTCTACCGATACCTATGTTGGCACAAATTTTTTTCCGTTAAAACAGTTAATGAGATGAATTTTCTTTTTCCATTACAGATATATTAAGATTCACATTTTTCATATTTGAAAAAGTATCACTTTTGACTTTTGTAGTGGTATCTTGTCATAACAAAAGAGATTACGGTGTTGGTGGTGTTGACTATTTGAAGATTATTGGTTGTTATTATTTTGGGTATTTGTTTTATTATTTTGTTATAGATTTTGTATATATATTTAAACTAATAATATATTGTTGTGTAATTATTTTGTTAATTTTTTGAGATGCAGATACATCTAAAAATATTCGCATTTGGTTTATGACATCTTCTTAATCTTGGCAATATTGATGAAAAATATTAATTTAAATCTTTATTGACCTTGATGCTGAACTACTTTCAGTAATTATTTTGATGGATTGTACTTTATAAATTTAATGAAATCTAACAGAATAATATTTGTGTCGTAATATGTTACAACGGACACAATAAAATCCAATTAACCAGATTACGTTTTCGTATCATAATTTTTTTAATTATTTCTTTCTTGCCTTATCAAAAGATTACTTTTTTCTTTTATAAATAGTCTGATTCATCGTTTCATTAATTTATATTGATGTGTTGTTAATAAACTTGTATGTTTATAATAGTAATGGACTTTTTTTAAGTCATCGAAGGTTTTATTCTCTTAAAAGTTTGCTTTAATGTTTTAGCCTATTGTAGAAAAATTAGTTAGCGAAACCACAAAAATGTTGGTAGTACACTATTATTTAGGATATAAGGTTATTGAATTCAATTTAGGTTAGGTATTATTCATAGTGATATTTGGTAGTTAAATATTACAGTAAACAATTTAGTATTAATTGTTTTTGAAGTATTTTGAAATTCATGTTGTTCTAATTTGGAGGAGGCCTTAAAATATATTGTTAAGTTCAGTAACAGTTTTCGTTTTATATTACAAATTTCCACATTGGTATAGAAATAATTAATTGCCTGAATTGCTTAGGTATGTAAGGTTTTATTTTACTATTAATACTCCCCCTCATTTATGTGATTGTTTCAGGTATTTGATGTTTTAGAAAATTAGTATAAGCTACACGAGGACATAAATTACAAAAGCCTACAAATTTTTGCCGTAACTGAATTCTTTTAACAACATATCCAAGTAGTTAAGTTGGGTCTCTGATACAGCAGTAAAAATACTTTATGCGTGTATTGATATTTGGTCATCCATATGTTCATAATTGTAATATTTATGATGTAGAAGATTGACAGCCAGCTAGATTCTATTATGATAAATTTTTTTCACATTTGCATAGTCATAATTTTTACAATTGAAGAAGATTTGTTGAAGTGTTTGGAGTAAAAACTTGATAATATGGACTTGGGACTGTGATTGGTCCACATCAAAGAAAGTTAACTAATCAGATGTTACCTTTAATATCCCAGTTTCTATTTTTATATTATTTGAATTTTTAACCTCATTGTTTTTCTTTATTGAATACATAAACAATATTTTGAAGAAACAAAGAGAGAATTTGAATGCAATGAAAATGATTTTAAGGTAACATTTCTGATGTAAAAAGACAAAGTTTCATTTATGAAATATGGAAATATTATTTATTAATATTGCTTTCATGGTTGTGATTTTTTATAACAGCGTGGGGCAGTTAGCAAATGAATAAAAGGAATTGGGGTATTTGTCACCAGTACAGTTTGTTAATTTTTAACATGCCTATCACTTGTAATAACTTTTAGGTGCTACATTTTTTAAATCTTTGTATTGACATAAACAGTATTACAATAATTGTAAAATGAAAATTTACAGTTAATTATTTTACACTCTGCAGTTTCTTAAGTATAAGAGATATCTTGTAGGAGTTTTTAACATTTTTAGATCTGTCTATTGGAGAGTAACTATAGTTAAGGAAAATTAAAATTAAAAATTTAATTAATTTGAGTTATTTATAAAATGTAAAAAAAAAAAATAAAATTATCATTAACAGACCAGCAGACTAGTAACTCATATCTTTATCTGCTTGTGTAATATGAGAACGCATCACAAAAGAAGTTTTTATTTTTAAATGTTGCTTTATGTTTTCAACTCCTTGGACTATCAATCCAGTGAATAGAGACTATGAAAATATCAATAGAGACTACATGAGAAAAGATCTGAACTTGTTTCCTTATAAACTTCAGATATCCCACAAGTTGAAACCAACTGATTTTCAAAGTTGTTTGCTGCTATGCAACATTAGATTGAATTTTACTAAGCCAATTAGAATTTTGGAGAGAGGCTCATAATGACTGATGAAGCACACTTCCAAGATAAATATCTGGATATAAAAGATACATTAATGGTGATCGTTAGAGACAAATGCTTAGAGAATTTTTTATTCCTGAGTTACAGTGTCGGAACTCCAATTTTGGAAACATATCTTTCAGCAAGATGGTACAACAAGCCACACAAGTCTTAAAACAAGGCAATTATTGCAACAGACATTTCCCAATCGTGTGATTTCAAAGTTTGGTAACATTGAATGGCCTCACCATTCCCCAGACTTAACTGTTCCAGATGTTTTTTATGGGTTTATTTAAAGTCTATGTCAAATGAAACAACTTAGAGGATGTTAAATCCAATCATAGTATTGCATTGCACCAAACGATTCTGAAAATCAGCTAGTTTCAACTTGTGGGATACCTGAAGTTTATAAGGAAACAAGTTCAGATGTTTTCTAAGGATGTTGCGCACTGTTTCTCTATTGACACCAATTTCTTTTGACAACCTTCTTGCAGATTTCTTTGGGCTGCTTGTGATTGCAGCTCTCACTCTTATTATGGTTTCTTCATTGCGTACAGATCTACACCTTCCACCTGTGTACTTAGCATCAATTACACTGCCTCTGTTTCTATAGGATTCAACATATTGCAGAATTGATTTTCAAGAAGGACATGCATGCCCACCAAACCTAGCGCAAAACCTTTGAGCAGTGATAACTGAGTAATTTCTAGCAAAATAATATTCCACTATTGCTGCTTGCTATTGTGTTCTCCACCTTTCAATGTTACACCACTAAATTTTGCAAATGTTTGTCTTTATCTTCACCTAAAGAAAAAAAAAACAAATTATTACCTCAAAACTTTCAGTGTAAATGTGGTCATTAATTAAGTCACCGGTGTATATATATATATATATTTAATTGAAAATCATAAATACATGCTTTCTTTTTTAAATGTGGTCCATAGTTGGCCATAATAAAAAAAAATCCCTGTTTTCTAAGATTCTTAATTCCTGTGTTTTCTCAGAATTTCCAAATTCCTACATTTAAATGATGTTGCTTTTTTTCTTTCAATTTTTCATAATTCAAAATTGTAAATCTTTTTATTAATAAAATGTTTTCTAAAATTTTATCAGGAAATATTTAAAACTCATTTAAAGCTTTTTTCCAGTTTGAAAGTAGGAAGGGAGGAGTTTCCTTCCTGATAAGGACTGATTACTAGAGCATGCTGGGTAATTTGTTTTATTATAACAGTAATAAATCAGTCTATATGAATTCAGCGTTTCCTCTTTATTTTGTGATAAAAACTAATGTCTAGAGAAATAGTGAATAATTGAAGTAGCTTGATTAATAATAATTCTTTATTAGGTTGGTATTTCATTCATATCAAACATTTTACAATTATCATACTGTTTCATATAGCAAGAAGTTTTACCTGGCTATAGCATCAGAAATATTATAGTATATTTTAAAAATTTATGCATTTTTTTAAAGTTTTGATCATTTTTTCTCCTTAAGACACAATGAGTACTTTGAATTTTGTTATTGCTGAAATTTTTAATATTTAGAAATGAAAATTACTTTAACCTAAGAAATATATTTTAATTGAAAATGTATTTTTAACTTGTATTACAGCTGTACTGTAGCTTTACTATTCACCTCTGTACAGTTGCTTATTGTAAGCATATTTTGTTGGTTTCATTTTTAGTATGTTTTTGTATAAACAATTTTAATTGTAAGGTATTTTCAAAATAATTTTTTATTTAACAATAAAAATATTTGATTAACTATTCTGAAAACAAAAATTAAATATAATGATTTAAAAAAAAAATCTTTTGCTCCTTATATCACTTGATGATAATTATTGGTGTTTACAGTGGCCCAGCCAAGTTGTTTTCACCTTTTAATTTAATCATCTTTGTCAGATAATTTTAAAATTCAGAATTGTCAGTTGGGATAAATAATGAATATTGAATCATTTATTATAATTCCGTTACTGTTGAGTCTTCCTTTGTAATGATGATGATTTTACCTATAGTTTTGTAGTAAAATTTCATTTTTCTTGAAAAGTTACATCATTACCTATATTTTAATTTAGGTTTCTTGCTGTTGTAATGCTCAGGTTGTTAATGAGTTATTTAATTAAAAATTATTAATTTTACTTAAAATTATTGTATAACTTGTATTAGAATCAGTTTGTGTAACTATTTATTTGGAAAGGGTTTGTGGTAGGTATATGAGTAAGAAAAAAAAACAGTAATATATTTATACACATATTTAGAAATATTTGTAATAATTATTTTAATACTGTAGAAAAATATCTAAACTCTCATGAACTCTCATGAACAGGTGATTCAAAATAGCATGTCAAAGTTGGGAGCAGATTTGAAACTAATATAAACAAAAAGCAGCTATTAACATATATTCAGAAACGCTTTGTTTTTAAGTTACACTATAAAAAAATATTTCACAGTGTGTAGAGTAAAATGAAGCCAGAAATTAAGCAGGAAATTTGACTGTTTTATATATTTATAGCCAAAAAAATTCTATAAAACAGGTCGGAGTACTGTATTTCTTGTAGTTAGCAAGAAAATTATTACAAGTGCAAAAAAATTTGGAATTGAAAATTTTTTTTTTTAGGCTTGCTGTAAACTAAAAATCCAATTTACTGTTTCTTTTGCTAACAGAATACTGTATATTGTTAATAAACAATTAGAAATTACAAAAAAAATTATTGAGAATTTAATTCTAAGAAAATTGATGTAAAGTCAACTGAAAACAATAGTGCTTTAATTCAAAACAAAATAAATAAACATTACCATTTTAAACAAAACAAAAATCTTCTTCATAAGGTTAAAACGTTTAGCTATTGTTTTTTAAATACTTAAAACAGAATAAATTGAATATGAAAAAATAAAAAAATTACATTGTAGCTGAAAAATGATTTATTACTGAAATTAAGATGCTACCACCAAGATGAAAGTAATGTTAGTAATAACTTTTATCATCAACTATCAATGTGATTGTCATTTTATTGAAAACAATATTCAGCACAATGAATCTGTGCTTTTAGATCAGATCTTATTGGGTCAGGACTATTCTTTCAGTTGCTTCAGCTTCTGTGAAACAAATTTTCTTAGTTCTTGTTGTGTGCCAAAACATTTAGACAACCCAACATTTTCATGTGACCATGAAGATGTTATGAGACCAGGAGACCTTTGTGATGGACGGTTTATACCAGTCCATTTCAAACTACCTATTACTATATGCATTACATAAATAATCTTCTAATATTACTAAAGAAAGTGAGTGAGTGCATAATCATAATTTTTACTTGTTTTCTATCATATTATACAAAACTTCAGGTATTGTTGAACTTAAATATAAAAACTGTGGGAAGATAAAAATGTAATAAATAAAATAATTACTTAACTGAAAGATAATCCGGAATTTTAAATAAGTAGTACTTTACTAGTGAATTTACATCATTTGTAATAAATTATGAACCCAGATTTATATTATAATAATTTATTATTTAAATTAAATAAGTATTGTGTGTTTTTTAAACTTTTAATGTAAATGTTTTTATAACAGTTGCAGTATCTGTAGCAGTTTTTAACTTTATTGTGGTAGTTAATAATAGATTTTTATCATAAAAAAGGTGATGTGGATACCACATGACTTCCTTGTCACCTATTAAATTACATATACACATTTTTTTCTGCATTTCATTAAACTTATTTCATTTAAAAGTGAGATTATATGATTCTAATCTTTAATAAAGTGTACAGTTATAAAATTGCTGAAATATTAGTTTTTATTAGCATCAAATATTTATACAATTAATAATTAATTCTATAATCTAAGTAATATTAGAATGGAGTAAAAGTCCATTTACTACTCGTATTATTAGATCAGTATTATTCATATCTTCGTGAGTATAAGTTGGTGCAAAATCAAAAATGAAAAAGAAACAATCATACAGGAAAAAGAAAGATAACATGAAGTATTATCAAAAAAGTGACAACAAGATGAATATGAAGAGAATTGTTAAAACTAAAGAAAAAATAAAAAAATTAAGAGAAGATTATAAATATAAAGAGGAAGAAACTGTTAAGACCAAGAAAATAATAAAACTATTAAGAAAGGATGATGAATATAAAGAGAGAGAAAATTTGAAAACCAGAGAGCATGTACACAAATGAAAATGAGAAGAATTATATCAAACCAAAGAGTGATTAAATGATTGGCAACAAAAAACAAATAAACAAAATGATGAACTCCAATGTTGGGAGAATATTGTCTGACAATGTCAAAAGAATAATGAAGTAAAAGAAAATAATTTTTTGCAATTTATTAAAGATTGGGCATGTATGCCTGAGTGTATATGTTTTTTGTGAGGATCTATTTTCCATCATACTGTAGTTAACTGTAATGTAGATAAAATTAAACAAATTCCAGAATAAAATTAAACTAGAAAATCCAAAAATAATACGATTATAAATTATAATTCTCAATTAATATTAAATAATCAGATGTTTCATCAAATCTGTTACTTATACACATATGCAATAATCCCTATTAAATTACGTGTACACATTCTTAAAATTACATAAAATTTTATATCATGGGTACCTACACACACACCTTCGATATTTTAGTTACTGCAAAACTCCAGACTATGCTTTGAAGTGACTTCCACATCTGCTGTATTTGGTTCCCAGCGATTACTTCCTCTTCCAATACCTGAAGAAATGGCTTAGTGGATGAAGATTAACTTCAAATGATGTCAAAGCTGAAGCAACCACTTATTTTGCATAGTTGGACAAATTGCGTTATACTGAGGGTATTAAAAAGTTAGAAAGTCATTCAAAATGTTCGAATTGTAAGGAGACTACGTTGAAAAATAAGCAATTTCTGAAAAATTTTGTGTTTTCTTGATCGGGCTGACTTTCTGAATGATCCTTGTATATCTTTTAATCTTTATTAACATTAACTGAACTTTTTTGATAAAGTTTGATATCATTAAAATATTTTGAGTGTATAATAAATAATGCATCAAAAAATATGCTTTATTCAGAATTATGAAGCAGAATAGTGCAATGTGAGAACAAAGTTAGATAAAACATTAAGAGATCAGAATCTAGTGCAGCTGATTATTTAATGGTATTTACTTGAGACATGAAGTATGTGATAATAGAAAATAAATATTGCATTTTACTAATTTATTTATTGTTAACTTAATTATTAATTTAAAAAAAAATGTTTGTGTTGCAGGACGACTCAACTTATATTGTGTTAGTGTTAGCAATAACAAAATAATGCATAGTTTGAGTTTAAAGTTAGGGGAACGAAGAGAAGATTGGAAATGTTGTTTTTGTTGCCATGTTAGGACTGGAACTATCTTCCTTGGAACATGGCACCTTGTAAGTTATTATGGCACTTTTGCATTATTTATAATTTAATATAAATTAATTCTCATAAATTGAATACTTTTAATGTTTTTACTATTATGTTTTTCAGTGATTGAGATGGATTTTTTCAGCATTTAATTTACAAGATTAATAAAAAAATAACAAGAATTTTAATTTTTTTTTCATGTAGAATCTACATATTCTTCTACATTCTATTGTCCCCTTCAAAGTAGTCCATAAGGGATGCAACACATTTCTTCCATTCCTTGGAATTTGTATTCTATTCCTTGTATTTTGTGAAATACATTTTGGGTACTTACGTATTAACGCCACCGCAGCTACAGCTGCTGTTTAGGTTATGTTGACTTTGTGTACTAAATATAACCTTCGCTCGCTAACCTCTTACGTATTAACACCACCACAGCTGCAGCTTTATTTAAAAACAAAGTAGTCAATCGGATTTCGGTGGATTAACATTGAATTGGATGTCGGTGCTATAACATTAAGGTTATATTATTATAAGTTGTATATATTATGCATATTTAATGTTAATTATAAGAGGTTAGCGAGTGAAGCGAGCGTAGGTTATTTTGATATACGTACGATTTGTCAGTACACGAAGTCAAGATTCCCATTTTGTTTGCCTAAGTTTATTTAGCAATTTTTTTATTTTTTTCATTTATCATTGCAAATTGTTGCCTTTTTAATGTATAGTGGGAACAAGAAAAATGCCAATGGGTGCAATATCTGAAGAATACTGATGATGCTTTGGCATTAGGTCTGGTGTTATTTTTGACCAAATAATCATCATTAATAGTTAAGTATATTAATAGTATAGTTAAGTTAAGCATGAGCTGGATTGTTAGGTGCAAAATCCAAAATTGTCAACCCACATTTTTGGTTGTTCTGTTTGGATTGCCCAACAAAACTATCCAAAACTGCTAAGCAGTACTGTTGGTTGACCGTATAAACTTTTGGTAAGAATTCATAATGGACGAACCATAAAAACAATAAGGAGAAACTTAACATTTGATTGAATGTTATATACTATTCAGTTTCAGTTCTTCAGAATGTTTCCATTATGGAATGATTGGACTTTCAATATCAAAATAACTCACCCATGTTTCATCGTCCGTTATAACATTATTAAGCAATTCTATTTCACCAGGGATGTCGACTAAATTGGTTAGGTTTTAATGAAATTCAACAGTTTTGAAACAAATTTTACTACTCATTTTATACCCAAAATGTCAGTCAAAATTGTTTCAAAAGAGTTATAAGAAATTCCTACCTCTTAATGAACTTCTCTAATATTGATTTGACAATTATTCATCACAGTGTCCTTTAATTTGTTGATATTCATTGGTTGTTGATGTGTTATCATCTCCAATCCCTTGAGATGTCATCCCTCATAGATGTCTTGATGCAGTTACACTTAAAAACTCCTTGTAGACAACTGCATTTTATTCCATTTTACAGTTCTATCATTTTCAAAAAAAATAAATTGTCACTTACAATAAAATACGTTCTATTTACTCAGCTGTCAAATTTGAATTATATGTCTAATATGGTTGAAAATACTGATCTACATTATAGACTGCTGCCATCATGAATTTACATAAGTAACTAGTATATTTCATGTAATTCTTATTTCATATAAAAAAAATTTGCTTATGAATAGTGTGGAAAAATTACTTTTTTAAATAAATATTTTAGTATAAACTGATTGAATCTGATAAAACCTGTTAAGAGGATATTTGTGTTTTCTATGGATAACTTTGAACAGTGACTGTTTTAAAATTTCCAGCCATTTGAAATTGGTTTCTTAATAAAATGCTCAAACAGTGACTCTGAACAATGAATTGTTCAGTAATATTGAAAAGTAATCTGTTTGTTAATTTTTATGCATATTATAAAATTATAGTAATGTAGTAAACTGATGGTTTTTGTTTGCGCGTTTTTATATGAAGTTTTTTTTTTATATGAAGGTATTTTCTATTCATCTGTAGAAAAAAGATTGGTATGGGTTACTGCAAGGATCATGTGGATGTTACAGAATTGATGTTTGTTTATTCAACGATATGTCAACCCATTACTGCGGATTTCATATAAAAACCTATACTCATTATAAATTAAAGGATTTTCTTAGTCTTTTCTAAGGGTTCATGAAATCCATCAATTAGAACATTATTCACCGATCCATTATAATTTGTAAAATTAATTTTCCAATTAATCATAATCACAAGTCTGATTCTTTATTTTTATTTAAATTTACCTCTTTGGTACCAGTAAGCATTGCCAGACATTTTGACTATGATGGGAGTTGCCGGACTAGCTTGAACATGCATAAAAATTGCAGTTTTGAAAATATGGCTATCTTAATATTAGATTATTCAATATTTTTTCCATAACTGAATGGTTCCAGTTTGCATTTAAACCAATCTATCAAGACACGTTTGGTTTCCAGTAAATCACTGCACAAGCTCTGCCATACACAAAGAAGTATTAACAAGATTTGTTAGTTAAAAAGACATTCTCTCACTTATGAGACCAGTGTTAAAAATTTTGGTTCTCACCTTTAATTTTACTAAAATAAATATTTTGTGTTGTTTTAAATACTTTAGTTTTTTGTCTAAACATCCTGGTTTCTATGAAAACCACATTGTTGTTTTGTGGTTTAATTATTTTGTAGATTTTCTTCAATAAAAATAATTTTTTTAAAAAATCAAATTTAAAATAAATTTTTAGTATTTTACTTAAAATCCATTAAAGACTGGATACATTTTCAAAATTGGCTTTATCTGAAGTGAAATGTCTGTCATTATGTAGATCATTATTGACATTGATTGGTAACATGTCAAAATCTATTTAAATCTGAAAAACTGTAAGTTATACCAAATAACCTGACACATGTGTCCCCACACTTAGGCGGTTGAAAAATCAATTACCACCATGACCAAAGTTGTGAAACTTATCTTTAAGATTAAACTGTTAAAAGATATTGAAAATTAAAAAAATAGCTTGTTTGTTTTCAGTGAAGTTGGTTCTAACTTTTTTAGAGTTCTGTGTACTTTTTAAAAATTCAAATGACAAATTACATTATTTATGCACTTCCAGTGAAAATTAAATTTTTAATGAATACTTTGCTATGGTGACTTGGGACTCTTGCTTTTCAACTCTGGCAAGGTGCCTTCCATTTGGTAGTTAGGTTTTCATTGTAGGATATAATTTAAATATAAAGAAAACCCAACCTTACCTCTATGAAGTAATGTCTGAAATGTTCAAGCTTAAACATCTGGCAATACTTACTAAGAGAATATTTTGAGGTAAAATCTAGTAAAAATAAACAATCAGCCTGGCAAATATGATGCAATTGTCCTATATATTACAAACTATAATTTGCATTGTTGAACCAAATTCTGGTTCTTAGACAAAGAAAATACAATCCAGCGTTAATGTGATATTGACATTTGTCAATGCAGTATGTTAATTTCTAGTATGAGTTATTGTACATAAAAGAATATGTTTTGTTAATATTGTATATCTGTGTACTTAAGAAAGTGAGATGCTTTAAATTCTATACTTGACACCTCATAACAAAACAATTACATTTTAAGGAACCGTATGCAGATAAGGTTATGATAAGGAAAATCCACAAAGGATTACTTTGTGTACTGAAGTGATCCATCCAGTGTTTCATAGTCATAAGGGAGTTACTGGAATAAAAAAAAATTAGGTTTTATAAATTAGGTTAATAAAGAATTAGTGATGATAATGGTGATATGGATCAATATCTACATTATCTAGAATTTTAATAAGGTAATATTCTCAGATTCCCTCTTAAGTATGGATCCCTTCCAATAGCAGACATATTTTTAGTTCCATTAATATATGCTGTTAGATTTTATTGTATCGTTGATATAATTAATGGTGATATTAAAAATGACACTTAGAAGTAATTTCGTGTTTTAAACAACTTGTCATATATTTTTATCACTGTTAAAATTGAAGTATGTGTGTTTATACCCACGTTACTGATAATAATACTTTAAAACTTGTCCAAATAATTAATCGTTGGGTTCCAAAAATGTTAGTGTTTGTAAAGTATACAGCTATAATATCTATGTTGGTTTCATGTAAAAAGATATTTTATGTTACATGTAGATGCTTGATAAAATAAATACATCTGATATTATCCAGTTTTTCTTTTAATTAAAAAAAATTATATAATTTTTTTGTATATTTTATTTATAGCATTTGCACCTTAGATTTAAGAATGTATGTAAAAATATAATTTGAGTGGCCATCTTATTGGTTACTTATTTGTGTTTGTTAGTTAAGCCTGGAGTTTAAATAGTATAATTTTGTTTATTTGAATCCATGTCTATTTATTTGTTGTGTTTATTAGATTATAAAGATCAATTTAAATTGAAAATTAATAGAAAAAAAATTCAGTATTTCTAGTTACCTAACAAAAATAAATTAAATTTTAATAAGTGTCTAATGTGTATTAATAGTGAGTGTTTCATTGAATTGTATTTATCACAGATTTTTGGTTGAAATTGATGGCGTTCATAAATTTTGATTGAAATTGTTTTATTTCTAGATATTCTGAGATATATTTACATAAATTTTAATTGACATTGGAATCTGTGTGTTGAAGATAAACATCAGAAACAACTGTATAAAAGTTATTTATTGACTGTTTGCATGGCAAATCTCTCATTTGTTCAAAATAAATCGTTAAATAGAATTAAATAAACAAAAAAAAAGAGTGTAAATTGTAATGTTTAATGTAAATTTCATTCTAAATTGAAGTATTGATGGAAGCCTCTTTTTTACTCAGTCTCAGTATTTGCCTGTTATATGGTTATCAGTGTTTATACTGATTAAACTCAATAGTTTTGGGCAACCTAAATTTTTGGCATTCAATCTGAATGATATAAAATTTGATCTCCATTTACCTGTTGTGGTCTGTTTCTCTTGCTCTTTGTAATGATTCTTATATGTAACGGTTTTTCTACACAGAGAAAACTTAATGATTTGAAATCCAAATAAATTTTGAATAATGTGATTTTATTTAAAATATACCTGAAATTTTTAAAGTAATCTTTTAATCTCTAAAGGCTACTTGTTAACACTACTTCCAGGGAAATGTGCAGAGTAATGAAAAACATTTCTGGACCGTGGATGACATTTCTTAGTTGTGCAATATGCAATCTGAATTTATGTAATCTATAACAGAATAGATAGCACAGCAGTATTTTTCATTTAATATGAAATTGTTCAGAATAAAAGAGAAATGTTTTTCTTTTAAAATGTGATCTGAATTATCCTGTTTTATATTGTATTGTAAATGTATGAACAAAGAGTGACAAAGTCAATTTATAGTACTATACGTGGTCTGTTCAGATAATAACTAAGCATTTTTTATTACGCTCCAACAGAGATGTTTAGTGAAGTGTGGTTGGCAGCATTATGTTCTGTATAACCTTGTTACCACATTTTCTTGGATTGTTGGTATTTCATTTAGTTTTCATGTTATTGTAATTTGAGGGCAACGTGTCTTAACACGTTAGTAGCGATATTTGTAATGTGTGATTTTTGGGAGCAACGATATGATGTAAAGGTTTGCATGAAACTGAGGAAAACTTTCACAAAAACTTCAACTTTTGAAACAAGCTTACGGAGATGAAGTTCTGGGTTGTACACAATGTTAAGAATGGTTTTCACAATTTAAAAGTGGTCGTCAGTCAATTGAAGATGACCTTCGACTAGGAAGGCCTTCGACTTCAACTGATGACACACACACTCAGAAAATCAATATCTTGTGTATGCAAATCGCCAGTTGACTTGTCAGAGAATTTTCAGAAGATGTTAGCATCTCAGTTAGATCATGCCATGAAATTTTGACTGAAAAATTGAAAATGCATCGAGTTGCAGCATAGTTTGTTCCTCGTTTGATGACCAAACAACAGAAAGAACATCAAGTGGATGCTTGTCGGCAACTTCTTGAACAAGCCGATGACTCTGAAACATTTTACAAAGAATCATAATGGGAGATGAAACTGGGTTTACGGCTGTGACATAGACAAAAGTTCAATCATCACAATGGATTGGCAAAGGATATCCATGCCCCAAGAAAGCATGTCAGTCCCAATCCAATATCAAAATAATGCTCTCTGTTTTTTTCAAATTTAATAGAATTGTGCATTTTGAATTCTTTCCCCAAGGTGCAACAGTGTATAGTGCGTACTATCCAGGCATTATACAACTGTTATGTGAAAGAATCCAGCTTCATTATTATTGTTATGTGAAAAAATAATGATAGCTTCATTATTTCAAATGAAGCTATCCAGGACTGCTTCATCAAGTGGAAACATCACTGGGAGAAGTATGTGAGTAGGGGAGGGGAGTACTTTGAAGGGAACAAGAACCACTAATCAATAAAATTAATAATAAAGATTAAAAAATAGTTGTTTATTTTTTTTAACAGACCTTGTATACTTATAGTGAATAAATTGTAGATGAAGATCACAATTTATTTGTAAATTTTGCAGAATAATATTTTTGTGCGTGAATTGTATAACTTATGTTAAGATGAGTAAAGCCACCTGGAGCTCCCGAAAAGGTTACCGTTACGATTTAAACAGATTTAAAAGAAACTGGAATTCAATTTCTTCAACTAATTATTTTAAAATATAAACTTTTCTGTATAGTTTTTATATGCTTTAATTGCATATATTTATTATATATTACATACACAAACATATAAATTACAATTTTATATGTTTAAAATTAATGCCATAAAACAATGATTTTTTTTGTTTTTTTTTATAATTTATTTTATGTACAATTATGTTGGTGGTCTTTCATTGTAGGTGAAAATTCTTCATCTTTATGCATATCTTGAATGTAGGAGCAGATCTAAAAAATTTCATTAAGGCAGTTTGCAGATCAGCTTTCCTTCGCTTGCTTTGTTCAATTTCCCTCTCCCTGTTAAAATATTCTTGAATTTTTGTAATAGTCTGTAAAATTCTGTTTTTAAGAATGCTTATTTGTAGTTAATAGGTCAACAGTTGTTAATACTTTAGGTTTAAATATACTTTTAAGTTTAGGTTTTAAATATTACTTAAGGTTTTATTTTTTGTCTGAAATAATATTGAAATATATCCCTCGAGATCCTAATTATATATTATGTAACTTAGAATAAATTTTATTACGTAATGATGAAATTTTTTATTGAAATGATTAAATTTCAATTTAATGAAAAATAATAATAATAATGAAAAAAGTCCCCGTTAAATTAACTCTGAAATGTTAAACTGCAGTAGAATTTGCCAGTATGATCATCTATATAATCTGACTGTCAGCCAGAACCATCTTTCTTTGTCTTGGTTGAAAAGGTTGCTGAATAAGATTACTGTATATTATTGTTCACTTCATTACATGAAGTTGTTTAAAAAAATTTGATGTCAAAAAGACTAAATAATCTATTCACTTACTAATGATTCCATCACATTAAACCACCGCCCTTTAATGGTTCACCAGTGTCTGCCAATAAGTACTTTTTCTTTGTTTTTTAATCTTTGTTTCGATAAACTACTTTAGAATGTTAAATGGATTTTTTAAATTACATTTTAATCTATTTCAGTCAATGGTAATAAATATTCTTATAATTTGATCTATATATTTTAAACCATCTGTTTAACCAAGATTAAAATAAATAATAATGTGCTTAGTGGATTGAATTAATTTTAACTTGCAGGAAATAATATTTACATGTAATGATGAAATTGTGTGGCTTTTATCTTTAAAGGAAGTTGTTATCATTGTTTTATTTTAATAGTTTTCAGTATAATTGTTAATAATTAAAATAATTTTTTATTAAATATTATCTTTGTTTGACAGATGTTGCAAGTCCTCGCTTTATCAGTACTTGCAGTCATGTTACGCCATCCAGAACTTATGATAGAGGATAGCGAATTGATGATGGGCCCAGTGGTTGCATCCCCTCCTGCATTACCTACCCCACTTAGCAGTGAAGTAGATGTTGAAGCGATTCCTGAGTTCCAAGTAACATTTGCTCGTGTACCTGATCACTCACAATCTCATCCTCTACATGCACCAAATATTCCATTCTATCACAGAAGATCAAGAGCTTTAAATTACAGTAAGCTGAAATTTCATTATGAAAAGCAATTTTGCTCAATTAATTTTAGACAGTCTTAAATTATGTATATATTTTTTTTTATCTAATAGCTGATATATTTTTTTTTATATGGGGATTTCTTTAGTTGTGTGAATTACAGCTGTAGTAGTTATTTATAAGGGAAGGCGAGCCATTTAAATAAATAAATGAATGAGAAGGAATAATCTAAAATAAACAGAAATAAGTTATCTTCTTTTTTTTTTGAAAGCTTAATATTTTTTCTAATTTATAGCATCCATCTTCTATCAAAATCACGTTAATTTTTGAAAGCCATTCGTAAAAAAAACCAACTGTTTTTTGTTTTACTATATGTGAATTGTTTTTATTAAGTGTTATTGTGGGCATTGGATCAGTCCTTGTAATGACTATCTTTGGCACACACTCTCACTGTTAACAGCCAAATCTGTGTGGTGGCAAGTCTGCCTGTAAGCTTGCTCATATATATTCATATGTTGTGCAGTTGTGATCTTTATGGATTTATGGATTGCACATAAAAACCCCCAGACTAGTAGCTGAGTTGGACATTAGGTAAAACTAGGCCTCCTTCAATGCAAAAATCTAAATTTAAATATTAATAATGTGACCTGAGTGACATTTACTTGCATCTACTGCTTTTGAAGACCCAACTATGTAAGATTTCCATTTAATACTAGACGTACAACTTATGCTTGTTTAGGAATCATCTGGTTTGTAAATTTTTACAGATAAGATAGAACTAAGAAGTTATATCCTCATAGGAAATAATTAGAATAATACTGTAATTATGGGGCTTGTAGCTTAAATAAAACTTCAGTAGCCTGTAAAGGTATCTCAAGAGTGGATGGATAAGTCAGAAAAAACATTGACGGATTAATGGTTTATTGCAATTTTTAGAAATAAATTATTACACTTAATAAATTTAAAAACTAGCAATTTTTAAAATGTTATTGATATATATATATATATATATATATATATATATCAAATAACTAAAAAATAGCCAAACACAATAACTGAAAACCTAAAGAACTAATACCAAAAGTTAATTTTTTCATGAGATCCTACATTTTATTTTGTTATTTGAGGTTAATTGGTGCAATGGTCAGTATGTTGGTGAATTATTCAAATTTTCATGAGGTACTTGCAAGGCATCATGAATTACTTGCTTAGGATCCACTAACATCATCTGTGAGGAACAGGCTGGTTTTCGTAAGCATTGGCAGCTGCTTAGTCAAGAGTTTAAAGATGTGACATACAGAAGGGAGACTGTAGTGATTGTGTGTGTTGATTTTGTATGAAGGCTGAAGCTATTGGTGGACAAGTTGCATTTGCGTGGGGTGAAAGGGAAGGTGCTACAATGGTGATATATTTTTATTAATCAGTGCTTTTGTGCTACCAGGATTAATGGGGTGACTTCAAGATAAAGACAGCAGAGAGTCTGAATACCACAAAGAGCTGTGCTAAGCCCGACTTAAATATAATGATAAATAACTTACCATGAAAATTAAAAAACAAAGAAGGTATTATTAAAATGGAATTGCAAGTGGAAAACTTAATCATATGCACTCCTTGCCAAAAGCAAAGATGAATAAATTATCCTCAAAGCTGAATGAGGCAATGTAAGCATTGCACAACTGGACTGCTGAAAATCTTATGACTGTGAGCCCAAAAGATATGACGTTTCATCATATCTTCTAATTGGCTCACTCTGTGCCAGAAATCACCCTGAAATAAGGAAGTGTAGACATCAAGGAAAGTGAATCTCAAATATTTGGGTATGTACCTCAAAAGGAAAATGACGTGGAAGAATCATATCGAACAGGTCGCTAGCAAAGTAAACAATAAGCAAAGTATTGTAAACAATACCTAGCTGATAAAAAGTAGGTAGTTCATTGTCGGCTCTAAATGACACTTTTAGGATTTATATAAAAGTAATGATCCTGTTTGGTAGCAAAAACCTTATTACTGCTGACACATATGACCTAGAACTACTTCAAAATCAAGCCATTTGGCTCATTACAGGAGCTGTAAAAACTCCCATTCCAGGTCTTTTGGTCATTACTAGATGTAATGATATTCTTTGAAGTGTTGCGATGGGCTGCATTACAATGTGAAAAACTTAATCAGTTACCTTTTATCAGTTGCTGGCATAAGTTGATCAGGCAGAAAATTATCTTTTGAAACTAAAAAAGGTGTCTTCCAGTATGTCACAGAATTAAGAGAAAGGTATTCTGCACACCAGCACAAGATGAATCTCTAATTTACCATTGTGCCTCTAACTGGTACCATATAACATCAGCTACACTCAAAGTACAGAAGGTGGAGGTCAGGAATCCAACCTTAACCCCATTGTCTAAAACAGTGTACCCCAAAAATGAATGGCATATGGTTGTACACCCATAAAGATGCGACATCCAGAAGGGAAACTGTAGTGATTGTGTATATGTTGATTTTGTATGAAGGCTGAAGCTATTGATGAACAAGTTGCATTTGCTTGGGGTGAAAGGAAAGGTGCTACATGAAGCACCTTACCCTAGACATTGTCCTCTGACTAAAGAGTACAAAAAAGGCATGTATTCATACCTTTGTATGAATACATGCCTTTTTTGTAAGGCTGTCTTGTCATGACCCAAAGCTGTTCTGGCTGTCATGTCTTTCCAACATCCAACATCTTTAAAGATTTTAGATATACAGACCTTGATTAGACAGCTACATGTTGCTGGAAAGGAGGTGATTTTTCATTGGATTCCATCCCATATGGGTATATATGGAAATGAACAGGTTGATCTCTCTTGGTAAAAGAAGACACACAAATCTTATTTCAGCAGCAATCTGTATTATCTTATTATTTAGCAAAGCTTATTAACTACAAATTCAGAGTATCTACTCAACAATACATCCTGTCGTGTAGTGAAAATAAGAGGTGGTCTTTGCTGGTAGAGAATGAAGCTAGTAAGTAATACCCGGCGACAGCAAGAGTGTGGCCATATTCAGGATAACAACTGGTCGTGGCTGTCTTGGTGCCCATCTGCATCAAATAAATGTATATACTACATCTAGATGTTGCCGTTTGTAAGGCAGAAAACAGTGTTGTGTGAATGTGATTATTTTTAAAATTTTAAAGGATTGTCTGGAAAGATCTGTTTTTGTGTACTGTGCATTACATAATAATAATATTATTATAGAGTAAATTTGCAACATTGTAGACTTCAAAATATTTTATATTTACAAATGATCAACAAGAGATTAGATATAAATCTTGAACAATTGCATTTAATGGAAAATATCCAAGAACAAGAAAGACTTAAAAATTATTTTTTCTTTTGAAAAATGACAAAAATAGGTGCTTCTTTAAAAAAAAAAATAAAATGACTTCCATATTTGAAAAAATCTGATGTGGGCACCATGTGACTATTTGGTACGCCTATTAAATTACATATACACATTTTTTTAAAAATAAAATGTACATAAAATTTTATTTCATCATATTTTTTTTTATTTATTATTTATTGTATTATTATTTATTGTAAATTTTTTTTTACAATATGTGTGTGCGTGCTCCCTTCTAAGATCAAAATATTTCATTAATTAAAATTTCATTTGGCTATAAATCTGGAGCCAATGAAAATTAGTACCACTATATATATCGTTGAAAAGCTCTCGTGAGGGCTTATTACTGCAGTTAAGACAAAGTCCAAGATCCAATTTTTTTGGATTTTGGGCTTTTTTTGGACATGTTTGATTCAGTCGATTCCAATCAAAAAGGGAGGTGCACAACTAGATGTACAATAGTCCTAAATACAAAATTTCAACATCCTACGGCTAATAGTTTTTGAGTTATGTGAGATATACGTACATACAGATGTCGCACCGGAACTAGTCAAAATGGATTCAGGGATGGTCAAAATAGATAATCCTAATGAAATCTGAAAACTGACATTTTTCGCAATCGCAATACTTCCTTTACTTTGTTCGAGGAAGTAAAAAGGAAGTTTAAATTTTTACCTTTAACCTACCCTTGCTTCATTCACTAACCTCGTCTAATTAACATAATATATATATAACATATATATATATATATATATATAACAAAGGGCAAACCATCAGACTATTTATTTGTATCGTTATCGTTCATCTATGTAGTTAATATATTCTGTATATTCTGATTGACCCTTTCAATTATAAAATGCTGAAATTTTGATTAAATTTTTTTATAAATGCGATGAATTTGATTAATCGCCTCCAATCTTTGAGCAAATATTTTAGCATGCATAAGTAAATATTTTTCTCATTCACTGACATATTTGGTATTTGTCAACATTCACCAGAGAATATTGACATTTGCCAAATATCAGTTGTTCACGGTAACATATACAGTTTATATTCTTTTTAATAAGGACGAATAATTCTCACTTTTTATTATATCTATTCCCCTTCAGTAATTTCTAAGAATATTAAAGATTTTCGCTTTTCAAATGAATAATATTAATTTTCTTTTTATAAGACTAGAAAATTTATTCTCAATTATTTGAAGTCTAGATGGAATTAAGTAATTTTGGCTACAAGTATATTAATAAAATGGAAAATGTTGAATTATGAATAAATCTTAATGCATTAAAAAAACCAATTGAGATACTAAAATTAAATAAATCTGTTTTATACTTTGAATTAATTGGAGATTTTTAGTTGTAACTTGAAAATTTATGTCAATAAGATGAATGGAACATTAAAATATAATTATGTAATTATTAAATAAGTGGTTAATTTATTATTTAAAAAAATATATATTTCTTGTGTGCGTGTGTGTGTCACTGAATTCCTAAACGGCTGGACCGATTTTGGTGACATTTTTTGTGTGTGTTCAAGGGGATTCGAGAATGGTTTAGTCACAATTTGATCTGATATAAAAGGTTTTTTAATTTATTTATTTATTTATGTGTTGTTGTTGATCTTGGGGTGGTTAAGGTTCAAAATTGGATCCGGTAGGCAGCGCTGCGATCGCATTTTAGAATTTTTTTTTAATTTTTGGCATATCAGTCAGACCCAGTAGTTGGTGCTGCAATCAGATTCTAGGAAATTTTTGTAGCTAATTAATTTTACAAAAAAATTCTAAAATTGTTTTTAATTTACAATTATATAAAATTTGGTAAAATAGATGTTAAAATAAAGAATGAGAAAATAAATGAAAAATGATTTAAAATTTCTACTAAAATTTTAACTAGGTTGCTTTTTTTACAGTGCTTTAATTTTTTTATTAATTGATTAATTAAGCTATCACATTGTTATGAAACTTCAAAATTATTAAATAAAAAAAAATGTAGGAGGTACTTTTTTAAAACGATCTAAGTGAAAATTAGCAGTAATGTGGATGAAAATTTATTAATTAACTAATTATTAATTTTACGACGTTTCGTTTTATAATTAGGGACTTGAGTAACTATTATGAATTTAAGTAACTATTTATCTTTAAAATAAATTACCAAGAATGTTGAAGTATAAAATTTAATTTATACAGATTAATTTTTTTTCTAATATTTTATAACTGAAAATAACTTAATAGTGTTCCGATTTAATTCATTATGCTTCATGTGCGAGTATATATAATAAAAATAGTAAAGCTTTATTATAAATTAACATTTTTACTCTTTTAATGTTCTACATTTGAAAGCCACAGCTGGGTTTAGCGTTCTTTATTTATGAGTCATACTAATACACATACATCTTCACATACATTTATACAAATAACAGAGCAACGCAAATAAAAGGAAATAGCGCTGCGGCTACTAGCCACATCTTAGTTACCCTTCCTTCCTTAAAAAAAAAAAATGCCCACTCAGCTCTTTATAACTCTCCCTGGATACACAATTTGGGCCAACCAAATGTATGACTGGCAATTTTTTTTTCCTTTAGATGGAAGTTTTTGTTAAAAACTTTTATATAATTTACTTATTTGTCAGTCATTAATATTTAAACAGCCTATTTAAAATAGCTGTTTACGCATATATTTATATGTTCAAATGTTATAATATGTTAAAAGAACATTTTCAAATAAGTTGTAATAAACAAATTTTGAGATATATATAACTTTGAAAATTATATAAGGTATCATGGATACCAGTGTTCTTTGGCAACTGGATTTCAATTAACCACATATCTCAGGAATGGTTGACCTGAGACTGTACAACACTACACTTCATTTACATTTATACATATCATCCTCTGAAATAATACCTTACCGTGGTTTCGGAGGCTGAACAGAAAAAGGGAGATATATACTAGATTGTGTTATTAATTAAAAGACTGTTTTATTGTGTATACATTAATTAAAGTTGAGTACACAAAGACAGTTAAACATTTTTAAAAAATCATGATTTCTTCTAACTTTTTTTAATAATAAACTTGAAAAAATAAAACAAACTTAAAAAAATATATATATATATATATATATATATATATACGAGGTGTGATCAAAAAATACGGTGAATAATTTTTTATTAAAAAAAGTAATTAGGTTACATAGAATTCGATTTAATCTCCATCAAAGTACTGTCCTTGGCTAGCAATGCACTTATCCCAACGTTGACTCCATGACTGGATCACATAGCATATGTGTGTGACTGGAGGCATTTCTGGAAGGCGTCTTTCGGAAGGGCTTTCAGCTGCTCGGTCGTGGCCCCTCTCAGTGTCAGCAATAAATGTTTTCCTTTAAGCACAGTTTTAATTTTTGGGAAGAGCCAAAAGTCGCATGGTGCTAAATCCGGTGAGTATGGCGGATGTGGACAGACAGGAACACTTTTTCAGCCAAAAACTCGCGAATGAGAAGCGAGGTGTGACACAGCGCGTTGTCGTGGTGAAGAAGGAAGCCATTGGTCCATTTTTCTGGTCACTTTCTTCGTACGTTGTTTTACAAAATGCTTTGAATGGATCCATACGAGATGTTAAGGTCTTCCGATAGCTCTCGAATAGTCATTCGCCTGTTTGAACGAACCATTGTTTCCACTTTTTGCACATTTTCAACTGTTTTTGAGGTTACTGTACATCCCGCATGCTGCTCGTCTTCAACAGACTCATTTCTGTTTTTAAATCGGTCATACAATTTGTACACAGTCTTCAAAGTTACCACATTATCGCCATACACAGATTCTAACATTTCTTGAGCTTCTTTGGCACTCTTTTGCAACTTAAAACAAAACTTGATGTTAATGCATTGTTCAAAATCCATGTTGCACGACAGTCACGATAAACACAACCTCACTCTAGCGGCTCTGGCAGCTGACTGGCAAGCTCGAACGTGTTACAACTTGTTACTGCCTGTCTCAGTTGATCATGCTCTTGGACAAATTACAGCATATGGATGTCAGCAGGTGCCGCTATAAAAATTCATTCACCGTATTTTTTGATCACACCTCGTGTGTGTGTGTGTGTGTATATATATATATATATATATATATATATAATTCAATTTTTTTTTAAATATTATCCTTTTCAAAGACTATGATAAATTAACAACTACCAACAATTTACCTAGACTTAACTTTACAGTGACTTTAAAGCTCATACTTTAAATAGTATTTAATTACTTGTTGTGTTCCCTTTTTAATGCTTTTTTTAAAGTTTAAAGAGCTAATTTAAGTTTTTTTTAATACTTTTATTTATAGTTGCATCAACAATTTGTCATTAGCGACTTATCAGTAAAGTGTAACTGTACCAGAAAATTTGTAGTCTTGAACAAACTCAGATCGACCATTCCTGAGACGTGTGCTTAATTGAAATCCAACCACCAAAGAACACCAATATCCACGATCTGTAGTATTCAAATCCGTAAAAATGTAACTAACTGCATTTACTAACATTTGAACCTGAGAAGTCAGACTATGAAATCAAATTGCTTACGACGACGAGTTTACCACTAGATCATCCCGCTGGGTTAATTTAAGTTTTTATTTGAATTTAAAAAATAAGATTATTTACAAGTAATAAAAAAAAAATTTTGATTGTAAAACAATCATCAAGAGATACTGGGGAATTAGTACTAAAGTTATGCTTTTCAGTGGAACTGCCAATAATAGTTATTTGTTATAGTTAATAGTTATTTTCCTTCCATTCCTAACAACTGGTGATATCAATTGTGAATTATTTGGTGAATTAATTCTGTTGAATGAGTACAGAAATAATGCAAAGTAACAAGAAAAGAAAATGCATAAAGGTAAAAAGGAAAAACATTGACATAAATATAATATCCCCTCTACGGCCCAATTAGATAAAGATGTGTATGATTTGTAGATGAAGTATAGTCTTATTCAGACTTAGGCCTGATCATTCCTGAGACATGTTAATTGAACCGCAACCACCAAAGCACTCCTGGTTTCCACTGTCTAGTATTCAAATCCTTATAAAAGCAACTAACCTTTACTAATATAGAAACCTCAGAACCTTCGACTTCAAAAATCAGCTATTAAACAACTGATTTGCAACCGAGTTAACCTGTGAGCGAAAGCACCTGCTAACTTGCTTTGAAATACCGGCCAATATGGAAGTGGATCAATTTGTATCCCAGTTCACCGTGTTTGAGATACAGCCATCTCTAGAGGTCTGAGATCAATCTGTAGGTCCTTCTTCCTTTCGTTGACTGATTCCATATCACAAGATGTAATTAGAATTTTAAATTTAGGTATTGTAATCGTTGATTTTATCCAATATCTTTTCAAGTTACTTCAATGTAAAATACTTTTAGAATTCTAAAAAAAAATCCCATTTTTCTTACTATCATTATTAATAGTACTCAAACATTTTTTTTATCAAATTAGAAAAAAGCTGTATTATGTAAGATCCTATAACTCTGTAATGTTTGTAGGGGAGCTGCCCTTTTAAGAATAACAAACATTCCCATATTGGGTTTACTTTGAGAGAGAGGGAAAAAATGTATCTAATGCACTTGTATCCCAGGTGTTTTAGATTTGTCACTCTAGAAAGCCTAGGCCAAATAATATAAATAAAAATTTACGAAAATATATTACATACTCCATCCATTCAATTAAAGGACAATAGCAGTGTTTAGTTCCACAATAATATTTTATTTTTTATTAAAAAGAAAAAGAAATCATCATTGTGTTGTTTAAAAAACTGAAATATATTTTATTTATACAACTCGATTCACTTTTTTCTCGCAAAAAAAAAACTATTTTGATAAATAGTCCTAAAAGCATAGTAAATTGTGGCGTTTAAAATTTTAATGCATATTAAAAAAAAAAAGTTACAGTTTACTTTTACATCAATAAAAATTAATCCTATCCAAACTAAAATTATATATATATATTTTTTTTTTTGTCTATCCTTGTTTAAATCTAAATCTCTTTCTCATAATAATGTAACGGTATACTCTATCTCTTTCTACTAATTTCCTAGAATGCCAAGTTTAGGTATCAGTATATTATATTGTTTTGGTGATTGTTGGCAAAGTTCAGTAGGATTTTTGGCACAGTTAAAAGATACAAGAAAGTACAGAGACAATTTTTAGTTAACTTTCCTCATATTATTTGACACTGTGTGTGTGTGTGTGTGTGGGGGGGGGGGGGGGTGAAATAAATTGGCAAACATTTTAACATATTTTAATAACAACAATAATAATATTATTTCAGATATATTTACTTAGTAATATAGAATTAATAAATAAATAAAATTTTTAAGTAGAATTTTAATTTCAGTTTTAGTTTAATTATATAATCGTAATCATAATTAGGAATGAATTTTATTCTCAGTTATATTAAAATTAATTGTAAATATAAATCTTTGAAACTCCTAATCTTTTACAGTCTGTAATAAAAATCGAAACTTTTTTTTCAATTAAAATAATCTTATTTCATTTTAACTGGCAACACATCTTATAATCTCTCATCCATTAAAAATGATAGATACAGATTATAAGGATTTAAACCTTTATAAATTGATTTGTTTTTTTTTTGTCTAGCAATAATTTTATGACATCTGAATGATTTTTTATTTATTTTTTAAAAATATGTTTAATTTTCCGAATCTGTAAGTTCCAATCTGTTCAACTACTGAACAGTCAGCAACCCCTCCAACAGCACAATGAGGATGATTTGTGATATGTAAATGAGGTGTAGTCTTTTACAGAATATGAAATAAAAATCACAAGATCATCCTTTAATCTAAATTAGAAGAAATTAAATAGTTATCTAAAAAAACATAATCTCTGCTTGATTTAAAGTTTATAAAAATCTGATGTGGGCACTACATGACTTCCTTGTACTCCTATTAAATTACATATACACATTTTTTTAAAATGAAAAGTACCTAAAATTTTATTTCATTAATAACTTTTGATATTTTTTCATATTTTTTATTATTGAATTATTATTTGTCGTAAAAAGTTGTTTTACAATCCGACGTTTATAATTATTAATAAGTCAATATATTTCAATTAAAAAAAAAAGGAGATGAAGTCTGATTCGTACCAATGTGCCCTTTCCCTTCTAAGATCCAAATATTTCATAACTCTGGAACCAATGCAATTAAGTACCACTTATGATATATCGTTGAAAAGCTGTCAACGATGGCTTATTACTGCAGTTAAGAAAAAGTCAATAATCCAAATCCAAACCTTGGATTTTGGGCTTTTTTTGGACACTTTTGGCAGTTTATTGTAATCAAAAAGGAAGGTGCACAACTAGATGTTACAGCAGTACTAAATACAAAATTTCAAAATTTTCCTAAAGGTTAGGAAAAAGTATATAAATTTTTTTGTAATGCTTACAGTTTTACAGATCCTAGTGGTGGAATGCTTAAAAATAATATCAATATTTTTGTATGTATATGATATCCGTTTATCAGTATATTCAATGTTATCAATATATTCAATGACTGTCTCCAAAATTGTTTTATTCATATATTTATTTATATAGAAAAATTAGCATACATTTAAATTTAGGCCCGTCTTCTTATATTCCACTAAAATATATTGAATTTATAAAACATTTTATTTGTAATATAATTAATTCATTATTTTTTTTAAGATTTATTAAAAGTACTTATTTGTAAATTTTTTTCTTAACATTTGAATGTGAAAATGTAGGGTATTGATATAAATCTCTACATAATTACTTTAAAAAGATATGTTAAAAACTCAATTAGCAAACAATATTTAATGGATTATTAATTATTAATGAAAACAATAGCTACAAATAACAACTCTTAAGTAACTAAAAATATAGAACGGATGGATAAAAAAAGGTTAACTGGAACACTATTTAAGCTCAACTCAATTCAAGAATTTGAATTTATTTTTCTTTATTCTGGTTCATAGAATGTGGAAGAAAGTTTGTTAATCTAAGGTGAAAGAAACTTTGATTTTTTAAGGGACAGGTAGAATAAGTGAATAAGTATTTTGCAATCAAAGCTTAAAATTTCTTGTGATGACTAATCTGAATTCCTCATATAATAATATTTGTTAAGTACCATCTTTCTATCCAAAAATATCAGTAGGTCTGTCTTTATAATCAATAGGGTTCTGTCTTTATTCTGATTTTAAGAATAGGAATAAAATTGTTTTAGGTTATGTACTCTGATTTCAAAATAGAATTATATAATATTTAACAAAACAGCCTGTTTATTTTATGAATTAAAATTATACAATATATTACGCTGAAGACAGTTGTAGTGACTCATCAGATATTTACCCATGCAGCACTCAGGGTTTGTAAACTGGGCCCGATAATGTCAGTTGCTTTAATTATTGTATATTTTATATTACTTTAAATGCCTTTATTTCATTGACCATATCTAATTCTTGCCCCTGATTAATAGAGGGTATAAAAGACGACCTCCAGTAAAGCTCATCAAAGCTAGGAACGGAGGGGGTGGTGTGGCGACCAGGATAGTCACAAGGCGAGTGTCTTCCTCTATGGTATTCAGAATGTCCCATGAACAAAAATAATGTTAGAAAATATAATCACCTGATAGCCAGTAAATTATCTCTGCTACAGAGATATTAGTGAAATTTTATCTGTTACAGTGGAACAAGTAAAATATATTGCTTAATACAGGAATGTGTAGATATAAAAGAGAGATTGCCATTATAAAGAAGGTTGTTAAATCACTATTGCGATGTGCATATTGATAGAAATATTTTTAATGGTTATATTTTAAATAAATAATAATTTTTCCATGTAGTTAATTATAGTACTGTATATGCTGTCTCCTTTGTCAAGGAAGTCTTGAGAATTTAATTTAAAACATAAAACTGGTTTAATGTATTTACATGAAGACATATTACTAGTTATTTTTTTCAATATTTTATTATTGTCAATCAGTAAAATTATTGTAGCAAAGAGAATTCTACTTAATAATAAGTTATTTCATTATCTTTCCTTTCTTTTTTCAGTAAACAGAGTTGCCATTTATCAATTCAGTCACTGAGCTCTGTAGTCGGTTAATGTACTTTTAGTGTTGAGGAATGTTTCTGGTAACTAAGTGTATCAAAAATACTTTGTGATTAGCAAACTTTTTACAGAACCACTAACAAAACATTCTGTTTGTGACTTTTATGCAGCCCATATAATTTTTTTTTGTACTTTAGGAGATCTTTTGTTGTGACTGAATTTTTTTCTGTTTTAGGAGATCTTAATGTTGGAGTAGTTGTTTTATTTTGTACTTTTGCAATTACATTGTTAATGGTGTTTGGTGCAATCAGAGGTAAACCATTGTATTTGATGCCTTTCTTCTGTTTACAAGTATTTGACTTTTGTATTGCTAGGTATGTATGTTTTTTTTTTAATTTAACTATTTTTTTTTTTATGTTAGGTATGATAAAATATAATGAAATGCACCATGAATAGTATATACTAGGTTTATGATTAAATAGCTGTATGCTGCCTGACATGAGATGGAAGCCAGTCCTGAATGAAAATTTGTTACACTTACTAGAAATAATGAGAGCAGTAAAGTTATTCCTGGTCCATTTTTTCTGAGCTGAATATTTTGTTGCATCAGCATATTGAGCTCACTGAAATACTAGTGATCAGCTCTGTAAATCTTCAAATGAGAATTTTATTTTGGTTAACATTGGGGCAATTCTCACTGGTGTTTTTGTTTGGGATGAATTATAGTCATAAATAATTACTAAAAAAATTTTAAAAATTTTTGACAACTAGAAAGTAGAAAAGGGGAAAAATGACCTGCTAAAAATTTGGTTTGTGTGTGTAAGTGGTGTACAAAACAGAATATCAGGGTTTTAATCTGTTATAATATCTCTCAGAAGAGGTGTACAGTGTTGATTTAAGGCTAGAATCAAGCAGCAAAATAAAAGTTTTAGTTGCGCTCATGGCCATAGATTAGTATTGGTTCCTTATCTTTCTGCTTGATAGTGCCACTAGCAAAGTTTGTGACTCCTATACAAAAAGCTTTCTGTTTTGCAGTTTACTAAATGTGAATCTGTAGTTACAGTTTAATGTACGTTCCACAGAAAGTTTAATTGTGAGTGACAGTAACATTATTGATGGCATAACTGTATAATGGAGATTGATCAAGATGACAGAAGATGTATGAGAAAAATGTTAAATGTGCAAACTATCAATGCCGGTAATTATAGGGTGGAACATTTAAAAAAATGTTTACATATTTCTCCATACCATTCACAGCTGTTATAGGCTTTGAAGCCTACAGGCTATGCTGTGGAGTGCTGACTTTGCAGTTGAAATGTTACAGCATAAATATAGCAACTTTTACTAGAAATGTTAACACACATTATGTCTGTATCTGGGGATCAGAAAATCTCCATGAGCTCTTACATTGACAGTAGAAAAAGACCCCTCAAAATAATTTTTTTTTTCTGTACGTTATCCTGGCAGTAAGTTTACAGGACTTCTTTTTTTCACTGGAGCATGTGTAACAAGAGTTGCTGCTGATTTGATTTACTATATATATCAAATGCAAGATGAACCAGAGAGTTTTAATAGGCAACAAAATAGTGCACCACCTCACTGATATATAAGTTTGATTTGAATGACAGTTTTCCCGAACTGTTGAGCCTACTACTTGGTGGCCTCCAGGGTTGCAGAATCTGACCTCCATGGAATTTTTATAAAAAGTTCTGTGTGAGCACTTCGTCTTTCCATTATTTCAGATGCTGGTAAAATACAGGGCAAACTCCTCTCCTATTGGTTGGAGGTGTGTGATGAAAGGTGCTCATAATGAAGACTTAGGAAAAATTTTTTTAATTTTTCTTTTAATTTTAAGAAAATAGATTCATTACTTTTATCCTAGCAGCCTTATTATAAAACATCTTTATCTGTCTACTACTATTAAATAAATCTCCGTGCAAATATCAGAATCTACGGAACCGATTTCAATGAAACTTTGCATGCTCATAGCAGGCACTGAACAGAAGAAGGTTTTCCACTTTGTTTGATATCAATATGTTCAAAAGAACCAGAGTTAATAAAAATGTTATTCACTTACCTTCTTGACACACCCACAAGTTAGTTCCACAGTACACCACATTAATTGTTCTGCCCCTCTGTTGCCATGATTGTCATACAGTTTCTTCAGTGGCAGAGTTGTTGATTGAAAAGTTTTATGGACTCATTAGTCTATAATTTTCCATTTCAATTTAAAAGACTCCAGTTCCAAGTTAATATATGTTTTGCATTGTCTATCAATAAGTCACAAGGTCAATTTATGTACAACTGGTGTAGATTTACGAGCCTCGTGCTTTTCTCTTGGGCAGTTATAATATGGCATGTTCTCGAGTATGCAAGAGCAGTGAGCTGTTTATTATTGGCTGTGATAACAGAAGAACCAAAAATGTAGTTTATAATGAGGTGCTGGAGTAAAATTATAGATAAATACTTTTCATTATTCTACAGAAATAAAGATTTCATCTATTTATGAATTGTGTTACTGCATGTTTATAAATATTTCAAAATTATCAAATACTGATTTTGTGTATCAAGGACACATGAATGACAAATCTCTTAACTTAATAGTTTGGATTTTCATAAATCATAATAAGAAATATTTTACATATACAATTAGCGATTTATAAACTTGACAATTGCTACAACAATCATAGTTTCTGTGCGAAG
Source organism: Lycorma delicatula (assembly GCF_047948215.1). Taxonomy (NCBI): domain Eukaryota; kingdom Metazoa; phylum Arthropoda; class Insecta; order Hemiptera; family Fulgoridae; genus Lycorma; species Lycorma delicatula. The sequence goes on from NC_134458.1 coordinate 155,984,077, forward strand.
CTACAGGTATCTGCTAGTTTGCTTAATAAAACAGCCCATGCAAGTATTTTTTTCTTTTTTTTTATGGTTATATTGCTGTGACTAATAAATTCTAACATCATTTATTGAAACTGCAACTGACATAATTTAACTTTAATGATTTGGTGGAATCACTTTATTAAATTATACAACATTGACTGTGGTACATTAATCCTTAATCCACACCATTCATTCACTTGTCTATCTTTCTCTATGAGAAGCTCTAAGTGTTAACAGATAAATTGTAAATGATGCCTTACACTGAATGTAAGATGCTATTCCATGATTCACATTAGTTTCTCAATCATCACTTTAATATTCTTATTCATGTATTTCTAAAATATTTTCAGAATTTGATCTTATGCTTGTGTTATACTAAGAGATATATTTTTTTTACAGTTTGACTGCTATTGGTTATGTTTGTTATCTTCCTGATGTCCATCGTCTTGTTGAAGAATGGCCAAGAGCACCATTCAAAAGTGAATTATTACGACTAAGTCCACAGTGTTTATCATTATTGGTTCTGTTCACATTTATGCTCGCTATGCTTGTGAAGGTAATAATTCTCCTGTTAATATAAAATAATGTTTATCTTCATTTAATTTGATATTAAATCATTTGTACAAACTGTTGTAAATCCATGAGCTTTATTTATTAGATTTGTGTATTAATTACTTTGACAAGTCTTTTTTTTCTGTTGTGGATTTTTCTATTTTTTTTTTTTTTTTATAGTTAATGTTTTTTAACATTGATATTTCATGCTACTGCATAATTAATTGGGATCTTTAAGACCAGTTATTTGAATGTGAATGTTGTGTTAGGTGTTGTTGATGTTTAACATTTTTTTTTAATTTACTAATTTTAAATTTACTAATAAATTTATTTTAATTTCCTTTTGTAATCTATAACATACTTTGTAGTACTTCTTGATGAGGCTGTTTATTTAAACTTTTTTGGGTGTTTTTTTTTTTTTTGTATAATTTTCATATTTCTCTAAAGATTAAAAAATAGGGATTTTGTTTTATTTGCTATTTTAGAAGGATATTTAATGTATTGGTTGTAATTACCGAGTATACTTGAATAAAATTCTTTAAGTGCACCTGAAATAATATTGTTTGTAGCAGTTTATGTAAATTATGCAAATAGTCATGAGCATATATTTTTTATTTTTAGCAGATTTCCAAAGAATTTGGTTATTGCTGCTGCACCTGGTCAGGTTTGTATATATGTGTATGAATAAAATTTTGATGAAAACTTAGTGCGATGATGTAAATCTATTAGGAATAGATCTCTATTAATTTTCAAGCGAATTTGAATTAAGAACCAAAAAAAGACTGAATTTTCATTATTTTATTTGGATCTCGTGCGCTTAAACTAATACTTTCATAAAAACTACAGCTCCATTTAAACATAATCAAATATGAAGCTAATTATTTTAAAATGTATAATAGATATTTTTAACATTTTAACAACAATAATACAGAAACAAACAAAATAATTTCTTAATATTTAAAATTACAAAAAAAATAGTACTAGAAAATTATTTTAGAAACGGCTTTGGGTAAAATGTACTATTGTGTATTTGCAGTTCAACTTTGTATTTAATTCAAATTAAATACAAAATTAATTTGACAATTTATACCAAAATTTATTTGACAATTATAAAGACCAAAATGCAATAATGATTTACTAAAAACTTTTTAATATAGTTATAAAAACTAATGTTGAATTAACAGTTGGATAACAATTGAAAAATAAATAATTCACTCAGTGTAAGAATTATTTACTTTATTGTTTACAAAAGACAGTGTACACTTTAAAAATGAATAGAATAATGTCACTTTTGTTCATAAATATCTCGTCGAATTTCTTGTTTTTAACGACTGTCAAAATTGAATACTCATGAAGCATTCTTTACTCATTTGTTACCAAAGACTTACTCCAAATGCTCTGCACGCAATGATTGCTTTTATTGCACACTGAACTGAACTTAACTTGAATATTGTCTGTTTGTTAGTCCCCAGAAGTACTTATTCTGACCTGCAGTACCAATACCCAACCATACTTTCGATTGTTTAAGCATAATAATTTTCATTGTCTGCAACTTCTACACTTTTCTGTAAGTGTTTTTATAGAAAGAATCCCTTTATTGTTTATTCTAGTTTCTTCTTTCTTCATTTTGTCTTTCTTTCTGGGAGTTATTCTACCTGTTACAGTAGTTTTAATAAAACTGTATGTGCTATGATCTAGCATATTTATTTATATTTACATGGAGCTGTAGTTTTCATGAAAGCATTAGTTAAAGTGCAGGATTTAATTCAGTGGTGACAGATAACGGAGAAGATCAAACCCTAGTTTAGGTGAATGGTATTTTCCATACTACTCATACCTTAAAAGAACTAACTTTTCAGTATCAGAAAAATGTTCAACATTGACTAGAAACAATTCTTTAATGTGGCATGTAAAAAAATTGTCTTTATTATTAAAAACATTTCTACCACTTAAGTTTTTAATTTTTTTTAAAATAAGCTTAAAATATTATTATTTGATGTAAATACATATTAACTAAATTAATTATAGACTTATATATGCAAGATGTGTTTTTAAAGTCCTTTTTGAAATAAAACTGAAAAGTATGAACAAACTTTATTGCTTGTGTGTAAAAAATGTTTTTATTTATTTTCTATAGCTGCCTTCAGCTTCAACATATTTTTGTAGCATTTCAATAACTTCATTTCCTCTTCATAAAATTCTGCTATCAGTGACAACCACGCAGTAATGCTATTTTTCATCATTATTTCAAACCCTTATGAAGCAAGTCGCTGTTTAAGTTGAAGAAAAATAAAGTAATCGCTGGTAGCCAAGTCAAGACTAAGGGTGGATAATTGAAGATTTTCCAGTGATATTTTTCTGACCGCTTCACTGTCTGATTTGCCATGTGAGGCTGGCCATTGTCATGAAAAAACAAAATCCCATGGCATAGCATCCCATGTTGTTTGTTTTTTTTGTACTTCTCTAAAAATTGTTAACATTTTACAATATGTATTGGCATTCACAGTAGTTCTGTGATCAGTAAATTTGTCAAGCAAAGACACCCTTTTTGTCTTAAAAAATAATAACAATATGCTTCTTTACTGAAATTCTTTTCTGAACTTTTTTTATCTTTGAGATGATGAATGTCAACTCAACTGTTGCTGTGTATTGACGCTTGAATAAAAAAAACCTGGTTTCATCTTTAGTAACAATGCGATCGAACAATTCACTCTTATTTTCAGAATGCTGCAAAAATTAAAACTGCAACAAGACATTTTGGCACTCACCTAGCACCCAATTTTTTGGCGAAAACTTACTAAATCAAAGATTGAAAAACATCAAAGACAATTGTAACATAGTAAAACCACCTATTTTCTCAAATCTTTTCATCAAATTTTTCAACTAAATCATTAGTAATCTGTTATCACCAATGGCCAGCCCACTGTGTTCTCATCATGAACTTTGTTCACACTTTTTAAAATGAACTTATTTATTTTGGCGATATACATAATTTTCAGCCCATAAACGTCACAAAATTGCATGTGAATTTCGGCTGCAGAATTTTTTTTTGCTTCAAAAATTGGATTATTCTGCATACTTCACACTTAATGAGATCACAAATTATTGCAATTATAAGTGGATTAATATAAACAACAAACCACAAAATGACTAAGCACCATCTGTTAACAATGTGTGTGTGTGTGTGTGTGTGTGTGTGTGTGTGTGTGTGTGTGTGTGTGTGCGCGCGCACACTCAGCAAATTCAACATGGACTTTAAAAAAACACTTCATATGTGTTGATATTATCTGATAGATGTTCAAATAAATTTATTATTTTTCATCTGAATTAAACTTTATCCACTTTCTTTACTGTTATTACTTAAAAAAATATTTTATTCATAAGTTTTTAGACTTTTAAAACTTTTTGTTGCTTATTCATCAGTTTTTAGAAACTTTTTGTCACTTACACTTCAAATAATTATAATGGTATATATTTATCTGAAAAAAATAGATTTCACTTGCTTTTAATTTCATGTAGATCATTAAAAATACTAAAGTTCATTTTAATAGCCCCTACTAAATGTCCGTTATACGTTCATGTTGTAAACTTTATTCCAAAATATTAGCAAGTTAATTAAGGAAAAGATGTTTTGAAGTGGGAAAGTCTACAGTTGATCAATCCATATTATTATTATTATTTATTATTCAGGGCATGTTTTTTAAAAATATTATTTATTTTTTCTTTATTTAGAAGTTTTGGTTCTGTGCCTTATGAATCAAATTTAGATCGTGCAACAAGTAGTAACTGCAACTTTAAAACCTGAAACCCTACCATTATTATTATTTTATTCAACAGCAAAGGCAACAACCTTGTTGAACATATTAAGATAAACAAAAGAAAATATACTGTGATTCTTTAATAAAAAAAGTTTTACATTTTATTTCTCTTATTGCGTTTCGCGTAATTTTAGTACTTGTAATTTAGACTTCAAGTCTTTCTTCTACAAAAAGAAAAATTAAAGCATTTTTATTACTGATTATGAAAAAATAAGTTGCTGTGTTGTTAGATTCTACAGAGAAAAAAATGAGATGTGTTTAAATTCAAGTAAATTTTTAACAGTCAGTTAAATATAATATCCATAAATTTGAATGTAAAATTGTAAAAATGTTAACTAAAAAAATATTGTTTTGTTTAATAAAGTTTATTTTAGTGTAATCCATAAATAAATATTTATTGTAGAAACACAGTGGAATATAAAGCCATTACCAATCTCATAATAGATAGAACAATAACAATAATATTCAATAATTAGGATAGTATAATAACCTGCAATTAAAATTAATTAGGATTATAGTAGAATTTTATGTTATTATTTTAGATTGTGTATTATATTACAATTTCTACAGCGTTAATAAAAAATTGCACTATATTATAAATATAAAAATATTGGTCTTTCATATAATTAGAATTATTGATTAAACCGTAATATGAATTATTGACTACTATGTAATTCTACTTAAAACAGTTGTATAGTAATTGGCAAAGAGTATTGAGAAATTTATTAGCATTAAGTAACTAACTAATTCTAAATTGTATCCACATTCCTAGTAGCATGATTATAGAATTGTTCAATTTCTTATAAATATTGTAATTTTCTCTAATATTAGACACTGAAAAACATAGATGGCTGAAAGGTTCTGCCTATAATTTAACACTCTTTTTAACTAACATACAACATTCATAAAGTCTGAGAACTTTCTGAACCTTTTAGGCCTAGGCCTAATAAAGAAAACACAAGATTTTCCAATTTTTTTCAATTTTATACATTTAGACCAATGATTTGGAACTTTTTTAATACCCTCAATATAGTATTATTTGTCCAGCTCTGAAAAATTAAGTCTCTGCATTGACATCATCATTTGAAGTGCATCTTTGTCCAGCAAGGCATTTTGTCAGAATTGGGAAGAGGAAGTAATAGCCAAATTTGGTAAATATGGTGCATGTGCAAACACTTTGAAGCTCAGATTATGAAATCTCACAGCAACAACCCAATAGGTGTGAGCAGGTGCGTTATCATAGTGAAAGAGCGCCTTTTTGGGCAGATGTGGACTTGTAGCCTGAATAGTAGCACCATTCATTCAGGGTTTACTAGAGATACCTCATATTCCCCTGTGAAAAGAGTCTAACCTTTATCCATAGTCTGTAAACACTGCACCACAGGATCCTAAAAAACCAATCATGACCTGCAGGTGGAACCATTTGCACTTTCTTTAGCACACTTTCACGGGTCCTAACCACAGTTCAGACTTCTGTTTGGTTTTTTCATGTTGAAGAAACTCAGCGGAATTGCATTTAAAAATCTAATACCCCTGAAAACTGTTCAGTTGAATGTGTTTTTGATGGACATTTAACACAGCACACATCAAGCAGAAAGCTTTATCGTTATAGAATATAATATAAAAATGTAGTGAAAACAGTATGTTGATATGTTTGCAATGTCAGCAACCATCAGGTAGTGATCATTTAATATGGCGTTGTGGACTTTTGTGACAATTCCATCAGTCATAGTGGTTTGTGAGTGTCCTGAGCATCCATCATCTTAGTAGATGTGTGACCATGTTTTAATTCAGTTGCCCACTACTTTTTTACCATCAAAAATGAAGGGGAAGAAGAATTCTTTAAAGTGGAATCTAACTTTTTGTATGTCTGCTGGGTTTAAACCTTTTAAAACTGCTTAAACTGTAAAACTTGTTTACTTTATTTGTTCGCTGCAAACAAGCAACTGCATCTTTGTAGCATGGCTAAAGGTTAATATTTGACAAATAGTCATTTGGTCATATTTGGCAGTATTTCTGTATCCGGTTGCAAACTTTCCGAATGATCGTGGTACATTCTTAATGTATGCTTTCAGGTCTACGTCTAGTTAGTTTAGTGATAGATTCAGCTAGATTAAAATAATTAATAACACTACTTTACTCTATTCATTCCAAACTGTTTTTGATAAACGGCATTGAAATCTACACATAAAATAATAATGTTGGGTTTAAATTAGATATATATATTCAGTATTCAATTTAACAGATCAGTACATCCCTTGAATTCTTCCTCCATTCCATTTGACATATAATGCTGTAACTGAAGTGTTAAATATTAATAATTTCAAAAGACATTTCCACTTGACATAATGTTACTTTCTATAATGGTTTATGAGAAACGCTGTATTTCATGTAAATCCAATATTCTCCATCTTGGCCTATCAATAATGATTAAAAATATTTAAGCATTAAAGCCAAGCAGGTTTCTTTTGATCCGCTATTCAACTTAATATATATCATCAGCATTCAGATCTCATAGATAATTTTATTTGATAATTGTAAACATTCTGACTGAAGGTGATAATGATATTTCAAGTTGTTGGAACTGTTAGTGTAATTTGTTGCTGAACACCAGTGTTGAAGAGTGGAATTTGATCAGCTGTATCACTGTGTTCAGGGATTCAGCTGATAATTATTTTGTTGTTTCTCTTAATTCAATTTGTAAGTTTAGTGTTATATGACACAGTTTACTTCACCACAATACCATATATAATCATTCAAATCAAATATAATCATTTTTATATTTTCCAAATATTTTTTAACTTACATTTCACCATAGTTCATGAACTATGAAAATTAATCTAATATGATCAAATTTTTGTTGATTTCAAATTATGGAATTTGAATGAATTAGACATCCATTCAGAATAAGTGGAATTAGATTAGTTCAGTAATGTCAAATACAATAGTTTGTTTTAGGTGTAATAAAAAGTTTAAAGTATCACTTTTGTAGGACATATGTACTTCATTAATGTGTATGGGAATAGTAAATCAGGTTTGGTTAGATTGGCAGGTACTGTACTTTTTCAATTTCGTCTGCATGGTTAAACAATGTTAACAGAAGACAATCATTGTCATTCTATTATGTCATTTTTACTGGGAATCAAATTATACATACTAATATGCCAAAATTAATGTTATTTATTTTTTTACAAAACTATTCCAAGTTACATCATTTTATGACAAGATTTTCTTTTATTGCTGTTTATTGACATTGTAATTCTTCGGAATAAAAATGAAACACTATTTGTTTTGCCTAATAAGAAGTTAAAGTTTTGCCTAGAGAAGTTAAAAGAACCAGATTTTCTTTTTTATTACTTAGGCTGTTGTGTTATGATGTAAATTTATAACAGCATACAGCTGCTGTATGAGAATTTATCACTCTTGCAGATTTATGAGGAAATGAACATTTTAGCACCAAAACATGAATACTCATTTTTAATTTCAAAAATAAATTAATTTATTAAAATAGTTTAATTGATACTGGAAATATCCAGAATTCACGTAAGCAGCTGTAACCTCGCGTAGTAATGAATCCAATAATTTAACCTAATGCTTGAATTGCAATTAATTGATGGTTGGTGATAAAATTCAGATCATACTTTGTACTAAAATAAATTAAAACATAACACAAGATTAACACAAATTAAAAATTCATTAGTATTTTCACTTTTATTGCAATCGTTTGCATCAAAAAAGTCACGGAAACTAGCGACTAGCAAAAAAATTTTTAAAAATGGCCCAAGTATATGCAATTTAGATGATTTAATTTGCACATTGTCCCATATGGAAGGTTAGGAAATTCTAAAATTAGGTTTTCTTGTTTTTGAAACAAAGAAAAGCCAGATTTTTACATTTCACATGTATTGCATAAAATTTTCTTATGAAAACAAAAGAGTTTTATTGTATATGAAAAAATATAGATTAGATTGCATTAAGAGGACCAAAAATTCACTTACAGCAAAATGGGAGTGACATCACATAATCTCACAGTGTATTTGTTCAATATTTTTTTTTTTTTGCTTCAGTGTCTGGTAGAGCATGATAAATCTAATTATTTAAACTGGAATTGATCACTGGCAAGTCTTTGAAGTAAACAATAATCCCTGGTACATTTTATTACAGATTTAAATGCGATCAAAGTTGTGATAGTGTAGGTTGCAGAGTGTATATAAAAGTGTTAATTCTAATTAGTTAACAGAATTGGAAGAACTTCAGCCATCAGAAAATTTATTTATTTTTCCATTTACTTCCTGTTGAGTAAAAAGTAAGGTGGTCGGCCAGTTGTGAAGAATTATACATCATGAGGAAAAAATGGGTCGATTAAAACCTTTAAAACAAAAAAATGTATATACACTGTCTTAATTACACATTTCCTTTAGCATGTATTACTCTGATTAAAAAATTTTAATTTTTTTTCCTCATTGATTAAAATAGTATAAAACGAGTAAAATATACACAAGGAAAAATTTCACACGTTCATAGTTTTTTTAGTGTTTCTCATAAAAATTAATTATTTTATTTTATTTTTTTAAACACTAACTATGAGCGGGTGAAGTTTTTCCTTGAGTATATTTTACCGGTTTTAAGTGTAATGTTGTAGGTTGAGAAAATATTTTTTCTTGTTTTAGGCATATTTTATTGGAGTCGTATGGAGCTGTTACAAGTATTTATCACTCAGGTTATTAGCGTCACAACGCACTATACATTATATCGATCCTGATGTGCAAACTTTGCTGCCAGATTATGAAACTGCTATTAAGAAATTTCCCCCACCACCACCAAGTTATGCAACAGCAACTGCATCTAATGGTCCAACCTTGGCATCTGTTACGACTGCAACAATCGCTCCACCACCCTACATTTCAAATCCGTCACTTGTACCTCAAGTTTAAATTTTTATTTATAAGTTTGTATTAATAAATTATTGTTAAAACAGTATTGAATATTACTATTGAAACTAAATCGTAAAATTGGAAAATAAATTTGATGAGAAAAAATTAATCTGTGATTACAGTTCTTATCACTATAATATTTCAATTTTTGTTTATATTGTTGCATGAAAAATATGTTTGAAAAATGTAAAAATAAAAAAACATCTTTGTGCTGATTAAATATTCATGTTTTAATTACTTATGATATTTTCTTAACTCTACTGCATGAGGTGATAACATTTTGTTCATCGAGTGATTGTCAGATGTTTATTGGTTTATAATATTTTTCATTTACTTTGGGTTTTTCTCTTTCTTACAGGAAATTGGTTAGATTAACTTATCCGGTTTATGTAGATGTCTATTCTTACTGTTATTTACTTGCACATTCTTAGTCAATGGATACAGTGTTATTGTAAGCTATGTCTTTGAATTAAAGACATTAAGAAGTAGATGAATTAAAATGTGTAACAAAATTAAATTCTATTTATGTTTTATACTACAAAAACAAACTTCAAACATGAAGATAAATTACATTTACTCAAAACAGCTCTATTTCATGTTCTTTGTGAAAATAGCAATAAACAAAATGCTTAAGTTCAAACTATTATTTATTTGGTTATATGTAACTCATCCAATCATAGTTTTGATTAATAGCTTAATAAATAAAAAAATATATTGCACAAAATAATGGTTATAAAAGTTTTCTTATTGACACAGCTGAGAAAAGATTACAATTTTATTTTAAAAAAAGTTCAGTATGTTATATAACTTTACCCATGATAGCAATAGTAGTTAACAACTTTTACAAATCAAATAACAAACTATTGTAAAACACAGTACATAAAATTGCTTAACATAATGAAAGTATTCTACAAAAAAAAAAATGAACTTAATACAAAAAATATTCATCCATCTACTAATCCAAGTATTATTGTTCTAGATTTTATATAGGCAAAAGTTATATAGGCACTTTCCTGATCACCTCATGTTAGAAAATATTTATATATGAAAACATTGAAATAATATTTATATATATTAAAAATTTAATTTAACATATTAAACAATCCAGAGTAATGTGGAATATACAATATACTATGTGCTTACATTAATAAACAACTCTTAATAGAAAATACACATACTGTTAAATTACTCAAAGCCAATCATTTAATGATCATTCCTTGTTAGGCAGGTTTTATTTATTGCAGTCTACAGTCAATCAATTTTTTATTTTTCTTAAATGAATATAATATAAAGAAATATTTTATTTAATTTAGCAAGAAATATAGTGGTACTAACCGTAAGACGGATTGAACTGCCTGTGTGAAATTAATAACAATTTGCAACTAATTATTAACGATTTGCAACTAGAAATAATTTTCTAACTTTGTTGCCTATCTAAGGCAATGTTGCCTATATTAAGTCAATGGATTTTGTGCAGGTGTGGAATTTGCAAAGTACTAAAACCTACATTCTACACTGTACAGTTCTTGCTATTTTTTCACCCTATCTTTCCAGTATAAATTTATTTTTTTAAATATTCTTTTTTATATTCAAGATTACATTAGTTCATTACTATATATAAGTAAATTGAAATCTTATTTAAATGACAAAAAAACTGTAAAACGTTTTCAGCATAATTTAGTGGTCAGTTTTCAAGTTAATCTGATATTTTTTGGTCAGATTTCATAACGCTTGAGTATCTTCCATAAAAACAGAATCCATATATTCTGTTTAAACAAATAAATTATAAATATATTTTTCTGATCTAAAATATTAGCTATTTTCTTTAATTTTTGTAATACTATTAAAGAAGTTATTGGTGAAAAGCTGTAACAAGGTCTTTTATGCAATATTAAATTTTCATTATCTTTATTGTATTCTGCTGGTTAGATATATTGATTTTTTTTCTATGACGCATTCACCAATATAGTTTGATTTATTTAAATTATTTACTAAGTCAGTAGTCAGCAGGCTGACTTAATTCAGTTGGGTATAATAATTAATATGTACATTTAATATAAATTAATTTATCAGTAAATATTTGACATGTTTGCAAGATTTTCTTTTATTAATTACTTGTACCTGTGTAAGCAGTGTTACCCATTTAAAAAGAATAAGTTAAAAATTTTAGCCTTTCATCATGAGCTTATCACAAAGTTGCTTCATTGAAATATTTTTCGCTGCTTTTTTTCTTTTGGAACACTTTATAATGCACATTCTTTGTTATTTAAGTTTTAAATATCTACATAATTAGTAGACTGATTGTATTAAATAAAATTATATAAATTTCCCTGAACATGTAAGTATTATTATTATTATTATTATTATCTTGAATGTAGATTCAAAAAGTTCATTTTATATGTGTAATGTACATTAAGTGTTCCTGTTAGATTAATAGTAAATAGACTATTTTAATAAAATACCACAATAATAATTAATTTAATGTATAATTTTAATTATACATTAAACATAATTATACATTCTGTGTTGTTTCATTCAGTAAGTACTCGGATGTTGTAAATATAAAATAATTTTTTTCCTATCTATGGCTTCTGAAAAACTGCTATTTATAATATATGGTTTATTATTATTGATGGTAGTATATGTATAAAATAATATGTATGTATTCTAGTTATGACCCTGTTTATCCAAAGTAACAGTAATGAAGGCCTGATTTTCAATGAATATTTGTAATATCTTATTTTTACTATTGAAAGTTAAAATTAAGGAGTTTGTATTTATATGTGCATCGGGTAAAGTTTTGGCATCATCATTAAATGAGGTTCATATAGGCTGGAATTCATGTACAAATTTATTATAATTGAGATTTTGAAATTGGTAACTTGAGATTAATTTAACATTTTTTTAAAAGTTTTTTTAAGAAGTTTGGTATGGTTTAGTTTTGATTTCTATTTATCATAATTTACAATAATAAAAAATGTTTTATACTTTGTTTTTTTTTATAATTTATGTGTTATAACTATTATAGTACAATTCAGTGAGATTATGATTATAATGGTGCATGTCATTCTACTAATATTTGTTCTAATCATTGCAGGATGCAAAAAGGTTTGTGTACATTATACATTTGACCTTAATATCCCAAATTTTAATGATTTTCTAGTTTCTTACATGATCATTAGGAATCATTCTATCTTTCACATTGATAACTGAGTATTAACATGGTTTTATAGATTTGTCTAAACTATGTATATTGCTTTTTTTCTACTGATATCTGATTTATTTGGTGGAAGAAAACTATATTTCAGTATATTAATAATTATAAAAATGTATGTGAATATTATTTATAAAACAGGTAAAAGAGTTTACAATGTTATATGTGAATAATATCTGTCATTTAGTTTTATGTATATGAGAGTTATGTATTTTTTCTTTTATTCAGTTTTTTCCTTGTATGTACCTCTGTACTTTCAATTTGGTTTTTTTTTGTATTCATTTTCAATATGTTAAGCCTTCAGCCTTAAGTAGTTTTTTCAATAACAGTAAGACCACATCTTTACCACCCTTGCCATGTCAAGGTTGTGAAAAAATGATTTATTATGGTTATGTGCAAAGAGACATTATACTTTTTTCATTTCATTATTAAAATTGAATAGATAAGAAAACTTGATTGCATTTCAGTGTTTATTTTCTTAACTGGTGAAGAGTAAATATTATCTTTATATGCTTGCCAAGTAAATAAAAGATATGCTTTGTTTGATTCACATTGCATTGTCATTTTTTTACTTGGCCTATAATATTTTTCTTAAGAATATGTTAACAGTAATGTAGTAATAAAAGACCTATACATTGTTTCTATGTAAATATGCATGTGTGTTTATAAATATTCTATTGTTATTATTGAATACTAACCGTTTAAAACAAATATTTTATCTTCTTCATTATATTTATTTGATTCAGATCCATTTATATGATTACATGATACAAGGTCTTTGTCATTCCTAAAGTAATAAAATTCTGGTGTCATTTTTTTTCTTAATAGTGTAAGTTATATGACGATGAATGTTGTAAATATGTTTCAGTGATTAAGATTAAATAATTTTTACCTAAAAAATGGTGTCTCTATTGTTTTATTTTGTAGATTTACTGAGGAAGAACCAGTATAAAATACAGTGTATTTTTTTGTGTCCTTTTGTTGTGTGTGACTAATTTTTCAGGTTTGTGCTCCTTAGCTTTTATGGATTTTTCCTCCCCTTTCAGCTAGTCAGAGTTTTCAAAACAGAAATCTCAGATCTTATGTTTCTTTTGAAATTGTAAATACTGCAATTGGATACTTTTTCTTTCATTTTTACTTGTACGAAGTAAAGGAAGTATTGTGATCACAAAAAATGTTGGTTTCCAGATCTCAATGGAAATATCCATTTAGACAATCCCTGAATTCATTCTGACTAGTTTCGGCTTGATGTCTGCATACATGTGTAAATATATATATATATGTGTCTCACATAACTCAAAAATGATTAGCCGTAGGATGTTGAAATTTTGGATTTAGGATTGTTGTAACATTTAGTTGTGCACCTCCCCTTTTGATTGTAATCGACTGAACCAAAAGTGTCCAAACAAGCTAAAAATCACAAAATTTGGATTTTGGACTTTTTCTTAACTGCAGTAATAAGCCCTCATTGAGAGCTTTTCAATGATTTATCATAAGTGGTACTTATTTTTGTTTGGTTCCAGAGTTATAGCCAAATAAAATTTTAATTAATGAAATATTTGGTTCTTAGAGGAATGCATATCGGTTCAAATCAGACTTAATCTCCTTTTTTAACTTTTTTTTTTTATTTTAAATATATTGATTTATTAATAATTAATAATCTCTCATTCTAAAAAAAAATTATGGTGAATAGTAAATTCAGTAACAAAAAAAAAGGAAAAAAATCAGAAGTTTTTAATGAAATAAAATTTTATGTACTTTAATTTTTTTTTTTAATTTGTAAATGTAAATTTAATAGGCATACAAGGAAGTTGTATATTGTCCACATCAGATTTTGTAAATTAAATATTATGTTGTTTAGCTTATAATGGGTAAATATTATAGTAGCTTATGGTGGGTGAGTGAGTTTGAAAATAGTGTAGTAGCTTATAGTGGGTTTAAAAATCGTATAATAGCTTATAATGGGTTTATTCAGTAACTACTGGTATACCTGTGTAGAGTTAATACTTTAATATTGTCTAATATTTGTTATAAAATTTTCTGTTGGAAAACTCAGTGTGAATGGTTAGCTAGACAGATGTAAATGTATGGCCAGAATAATTTTTGTATCATCATTGTTATATTTTTTTGTAAAGTAAAATATTTCTGCTATTAACATGTAAACTTTTAGATTAAAAAAGTGGTTACCAGTATCATATTATTTCTAATATTTGTGAGTAAAAAAACCCGTAGCAGTTATTTCACTTTCATTTATGTGTTTTATGGGTAATCCATGTAGTGGATATGAAACTTTATAAAATCCTTACATAGATAGTTGATATGTAATTGATAATTTGATACTCGTGTGAAAGTGGTTGTGTTGTGAATGGAAATAGAGTCATGGTAAAACTAGAAAAAAAAAATGGACCCTTGTTACTTAATATACTAACCCATGTCCCAATATTTTTTTTGTTGTAAATATAGGCTTACATTCAATTACTGCCGCATTTTCTTTTTAGTATTAAACAAATAAAAATCAATAAATAAGCTTCTTCATTGCTAATTGTTTTTATCAAATTTTGTATAATCAGTGTCAAATTGATTTGTAGATGTATTGTGATATCTCAATAATGAGGTTCTCTAAGAACTGCAAAATATTGTTTTTATTTATTCTTGATATTAATTGTATTTTTCGCATCAAGAAAATGTAAAAACAAGTCTGATTTATTCATATTCAATACATTGTATATAACAATATGCATAAAAAAATATGTTATTGTACCTTAAGTTTTTTGGTTATTAAGTTTTATAATTTTATCAGTACTTAAAAAGAGATTAGTTAAACAATAAAATATAGCCCATGTTACACTGATAATATTCAGTGTATTTTTTTCACTTTCATATAAATTATTTTTTTTTAACTCAAAAAAAAAAGTTTCTTCATATAAGCTTTTCATTTACCTTTTTTTTTTTTTATTTCCTGCACCTCTGTGTTTTTCATATTAAATAAATGAAAGTTTAAAATCAAGCATGATTATTTTTAATAAAGAAAATATATCAGGGCCATTCAGCATCCTGACAAAGCCAACACAAGTTTTTTCTGAAATTTTTTTTTATATTTTTCAATGTCGCGTAATTAGATGATACACTTTAGACTAACAAATTTCCAACTTTTTAATGTGCTCAGTGTTAATGCAATTTGTCTAACTCTGTAAAATAAGCAGTTGTCTCATTTTTTTGACCTCATTTGAACTGAATGTTCATCCAGCAAGCCATTTCTTCAGGTTTGGGAAAAGGAAATAATTGCTAGAAGCCAAATCTGGCAAATAGAATGTATGTGGAAGCATTTATGATGTAGGTCATGGAGTTTTGCAGCAACAGTCCAAGACATGTGTGGACTGGCATTATCATAGTAAAAAAGCACTTTCTTTTTTGACAAGATATGAATGTTTAGTGTGAATAGCAGCACCCCCAGTGGTTCATTAATGAAATAGTAAAGTATTCCCTAGTAATGATGAAGTAAGATTGAACTATTTTCGTTTTCTTTTGCACACTTAAAAAAGTTGAAGACTCCCATTTAAATACACCTGAACACCCTTGAAAAATGTTCAGTCTGATATATTTTTGGTTGACAGTTTCAAATGTGGCACCTGTCAATCAGAAAGCCTTTTCTTACCCAAAACTTCATATTAAATTTACTGGCAGGTTTATTGAGATGTCTGCAATGTCAATGAGCTTATGTATCTTTAGTCGATGATCATTTAATACAACACAGTGGATTTTTTTGTGATTATTTCATCAGTCGTATTAGTTTTTGGGTATCCAAGCATTCATGATCTTGAATGGATGTACAACCACATTTAAATTCAGAAGCTCCCTATGTTACCATAGAAAATGTAGGGAAAGAATCCTGTAAAGTGGAATCTTAATTCTTTTGTATGTCTTGTCTGGATTAAACCTTTTAAAAAAAAGTAGTTTATAAAAGCTCACAGCTCAAATTTTCAGTTTTATTCATTTCTCAGAAAATGTAAAAATTTGTTTGTTTTGCTCTTGTTACAAACAAACAACTTAACACATGCATCTGAAACTTTATAACATGCCATTTACAGTTTAATACTTGATAAATATCTCATTTGATCATACTTGCATGCTGTCAATATCATGCAGAGAACAACTTTTTGAACAACCTTGCTTATTCATTATATGTTCTAATTGGGTAATTGTGAGCCTGAACGTCCTCAACCTTAATATTTTTCAAACTGTATGTTGAAAAATATTTTATAAGATTGAAATTACCTCATTATTCTTACTCAGAATCTGTAATGGCAGTAGCATTGTTATCAGCTGTTTTGGGCAACTCCATCATATAGTCAGGATACAGTGAAGCAAAACTGAACCGTAAATGATGTACTCAGGTCTTGTAGTACCAGTATTTTCTTTTGAAGAAGAACTTTGTAAGTACCACTTACAAACGTTCCTACGGCGGAATGTTTGAACGCACTTCTCGCCACACATGCTCGATTGTCTGTATGAGCTCCTGTGTCCAGATGTATGAAATTATATTTGTGGTTCATCACTAAATGTTGGTAGCCCTCGTGTTGCAAACAATTATGTCTTCCAGCAATCGCTTACAATTATTGTACTGGGAAGAGTATACTTTTGTATGACAGGCAATAAGGAAGCGTGTATGATAGCTGGTGTAGCTAATTCTACAAGGTTAAAAGTATGGATATTGTTAAAGTATGGGATCCCTACTGAAATCCAATTGTTAGCATATATAAAAATAAAATCACCTGTACATATAACTTATTATATATAATTTTTATTTTTATCGTGAATCCGACAAGGTTAGCAAGTGAAACGAGCATAGGTTATGTTTGATTAGATATGTTGATTCTGTGTAATGGCGTATCACGCACTATATCAATATTACCTAACCAAACATAACCTATGCTTGCTTCACTCACTAACTTAGTCTAATTAATGTTAAATGTACAAATTATATATATATTTTACATATTTAGGTGGTCAGTAGACAGCTTCATTATATCCTGATGATTGAGTTGCTCAAAACAGCTAATAACAATGCTACTGCCATTACAGATTCTGAGGAAGAATACTAAGGTAATTTCACTCTTCCATCTTTTGAAACTTGTATTTTTATTAATTATATAACATATTTTTCAACATACTTAAATTTGAAAAGATTTAAGGTTGAGGATGTTCAGGCTCACAATTACCCCTAATTGTATTCACTTCCAAAATGTAATACTATTACACCATAGTGTATTTATTTTGACACGTTACATGTAGTCCTCTTATTGCAATAATTGCTAAAATATTTACATGATTCAGAGAAAAATGAATTAATTTTAATAATGTTTTATGATGTAACAATTCCATTAGCTATGTTCAATAGCCTTTGCAACTCATTTCATCATGCTACCATCAAAGAGCTAGTGTTGATTTTTATTAGATGATCAATGTTGAAAGATGGTTTTATAAGCATACCCATCCAGTGTTTTGTATCTTGTTGCAACAAAGTTAGACCCACTTGGAACTCTTTATTGCCAATATCAATGATTACCTTATCTATATTCAAGTATGATAGGAAATTGTTTTGCCTTTTAAATAAAGTAATTGGTAAGATGGGAACTGAATTGGCATATAGTGTTATGTTCAATATATTGTACAGGACCAGGGGTAACAGATTTCTTCCAATTAAGAAGTAAGAAAGAAAATAATGAAAAGAAGAATCCAGTAGGAATTTAAAGGGATCCTTTTCTTAGAGTAACGGTTCTGTAACAATTTGTTTTTCATAATACTAATACAGACTATGGCACCTTCAAAATCTGTCGTTGTTCAACCAGAAGATTTACGAACTGTAATAAGAGTTTATAGAAAAATGAAAGTGCGCGTTTAATGAAATATATGTAAAAGGATGAGTTGGGTACTGGTTCTGCAAGCCAGCGGATTTAAATACTGACAGTGACAATAGTAAGTGTTTGGTAACAGTTAACAGAGTATGTCATGAACATTCCTTTTTAGACACTGGGTGAATACAAGAAGTTGGGTGAATTATTGGTAAACAGTAGTGAAAGTGACAGTGTATTATATTATTTCATAAAGTGTATAATAGTACTTTTATAAACATTAAAAGTAATAATACTTGCAAAAATTGAATTGTATTAGCTTAAGATTTTTCTATTGTTATCTTGTTAATGCAATATTAGCTTATAGCTGTTATTATAATGTTTTTAGTACAATTAATTTAATTATTTTTTTACAATTTAACTGTCATTAAATAAACTTATTATTATCCTTTATTTTGTTTATATGTCTAGAGCAGTGATTCTCAACTCTTTTAGCTTTACAATCCCCAAAAGGTAAAAAAAATAAATAATGAATTTCACCAGAACCCAACGAAACCTAGTTAAAACTATTTATAGCTGCATTGATAATGACTGGTACGAATATGCATGTTTGAGTGTATGAACATGAGCAATTTGCAGGTTCCAGCTTGATGTGTATGTGCTTCTTGTAATTCAGTCTACTTTTATATTATTTGGTGTGAGAGCGGAGTCACATTTCAACATGCATATGATATGTTCGAATCTGTACTCTCAGCAGTACAAAAGAGCCATAAGGAATTGTAGAAAGTCAGTTTAATTTTGAATGCGAAGTGTGCATCTGGTGCCTTTATTTAAGTTTTTAAAAGCGTAGTTTCATTAAAAATGGTAATGGAGATTTTGTTTTTAGTGTGCAGTCAAACGCTATAACTCGTTTTTCAATTAGATTCTTATGTATAAATTTGTGAAACAAAGCGAGCCATATAAATCCAGAGAATCAATTTGTAAAAAGACAAAATTGCTTGATGGCATCCTGACTCCATAGCGGGGAAGCACAACCACCTTGTGATGATCCCAATCATCACACCACCCCCTCGGTTCCTAGCCCTAATGGGCGTCACCAGAGGTCATCGTCTAGACCCTCAATACCTGATTACATATTTCACTGATTAGATGGCACCAATGCAAATACCTTGAAAGATATTTCCATTCTTGTTAAAACCCATCAAAAGATATTTTTCAAACTCGCCTAAACCAAATCAAAAAACATGATAACCAGTAAAAATTTACAAATGAGCTATAACAAAATATTTATCTTATATCCTCAAAAATTGTTCGCAACTTTGCAGTTTTGTCCTACCATAAAGCAACTCAAATTGACCCACAAACATAGCAAACAACAACCAGGCAATTTTCAAATGTGCCTACTCTGGCGGAAAAGTACGAATACGGATCCCTAGCCATCCATGCTACTATTCTACACTAAACACCCTCTGCAGTCCTTTTGAGCACCAAAAACCTTAAAAATTACAACAATGTGCCAGTCATCTCTAACTTTCCAGTTAGCCTGGAAATCCAGACTCAAACCAATACCTTCAAGCTCCCTGATCACCTCTGCATGCCTAAACTAATATTTTGAGCAGACATTCAGTACATGATATGCATAATCCAATACTAAGCATTGAAGATACTGACCCGAGTCAGCTGTTCTGAAATGCGCCATACGTCGAAAAAAACTGAGTAACATGCTGGTTCAGGGAGATAACATGAGGCAACTCTCTATGCCCTTACATCTGAAAAGAGACCGTGCATAAACCGCTCATCCCACCTGTCTTGCCAAATACCAAAACCTTCCCCCTCCGTTTCCCGAATACACTATGCAGTTAGTGCACTTGACTTCTTCTCAGCTTAATCATTGGTATAAGCGATGATACGACATATGCTGGGCAAGCTCAGCTGCAATCGAGAATCAAAATTTCATAACCCAAAGCAGAGGCCCAGCACTCTGTCTTGGGGACACCCTTGGACAGCTTCTTAATCACCTTATTACCACCATCACGAAACACTACATTTTGGTTATAACTTTGTAGCACCCCTATCTCATTACATGTACACGCCCACTGTTGTAATTAATACAAGGCAGAGTGCAACCACAAGTTGTTAAATGCCCTGGATATATCCTAAAATATATTCAGGATATATGCAGAGTCAGAGTTAGTAATGATGTCAATCACTTTAAAAATTGCATCCTCTGAAACTTTCCCGGCTGAAAACCATACTGGTCCACCATCAAGAAATTTTGTGAGGCCAACATATCATCAATCTGCAAATACAGCACCTTACCAAGCACTGGCAGAAGTGTCAGAAACATTTACGATGGACTCAGTAGGATCCTTGTCACCACCTCTAAAAAGAAGCTTAATCACACCTATTTTCCAACAAAGTGGAAAATAGCCAGCAAAAACCATTCTATTCAGAACCTTCATTATTGCACTTATACTTGTGAACAAGGAGTTCCACAGTGATTCAATCATAGCCCCAGGACCCTCTTTGTTTTGCAAAACTGCAAACACCATCCTGAACCTCTCCCTCAGTAATCTGCAAAGATGCCATACCCAAACGAAAAGAAGCGACCTCATGTCATAACACGCAGGTGATACTGATACTGATACTCACCCTCCACATCATCATCTGGCAGTAAATCATTCAAAAGAGTGCACATTATTTCTATGCTGTCAGTCAGTACAGCTTGCCAGGTTGAGAGAGCAGACAGAAGAGTGTCTTCCTTTTGTTTATGTCCCAAAATCCTACAAACACCTCGGGGATCTTTATTACGCTGATCCTGCATGAAAGATCGCCAAGAATCCTTTTCGCTGTTCAAATCATATGAAAATCCCTATATATAGAAGCGAGTTCCACTCGTCACTAAGGGTCACCATCATGTTCAGAAGCTCACCTAAGATGGCTCACAGACTGCTTCAGATCAGAAAACTCTCTGTCCACCACAAAGCAATTTTCTCTTAACTAGAACTACTTGGAATAGAGTGTTCTGCAGTATTTAAATAAACAAAAGAAATCCCCTCCGCCAACTCCTCCAAGTCTGGCCAATAATATATCGACAAATTTTTGCCAGTCTGCCCTGCTGAACGGGAACATTACACCATCATCTCTGAAGACATTTGCGATCTGAAACAAAATCAGACAGTGATCACCAGAACAGTCATCAACTACTGTCCATCGACAAACAATCCCAGGAATATGCCTTCCAACCGTCACATCTATATTTGTGCCAACCAACCTTCTACCATCCACCATCCCTTTTCTTTTTCCTGGTTAGCCTCCGGTAATTACCGTTCAGATAATACTTAAGAGGATGATATGTATGAGTGTAAATAAAGTGTAATCTCAGTTCGACTATTCCTGAGATGTGTGATTAATTGAAACCCAACCACCAAAGAACACCAGTATCCACGATCTAGTATTCAAATCTGTGTAAAAATAACTGACTTTACTAGGACTTGAATGCTGGAACTCTCGACTTCCAAGTCAACTGATTTGGGAAGACGGGTTCACCACTAGACCAACCCGGTGGGTTACCATCCACCATCCCTGGGAAGGTTGGAAACTCGTCCAAAACATTATAAACCTCGAGATTGTGTTTGCAACGAAACTCCACCAACTCCCCTTTCTCATCCATCAAAGTACTGTGTCACCATAAAGACTTTGATTAATGTAGATTTACTTTTTGTTTTCATTTTGAAGGAAACAGCATTCTTATGAATAACTGAATTTATAATTATCATGAATTAGAATAATTTATTGGATTCTTTTTTTAAATTATCGATGTGATCAGTTACTTGTAGCTGAAAACTGGCAATTAGATTGTAGTAAAAAATGAAATAAAGTGCATACTGTTTTTTTTTTTTTTAACATTATGCACAGTAGTATTTATGATCTGCAAAGAAGAGCAAATTATTTGCAGTTATGATTTGTTGATGTTAAAAAGGAAAGTAAGTAAGAATATTTAAAAGCGTATTAACAGAACAGCTATTATTAGTATTTTAGATTTCTTTATTTTTAGTTTATCAACTATGTAGTAATTATTGACTATAATATGCAAAAACCAAGTGTAAATTATATCCATCAAATATATATGATTGATATTAGCCACAAAAAATTCACCTGTCTGTAGTGAAATATTGTGTGTAAAGTATTCTTAAAAATTATTAATTTTTAACATACCTTAGGTTTTCAGTGTTCTTAGTGTTTGTTTAAGGTTGAATTCCTGAGATAATCCAAGTAATACGAAAGTCATAGACATATTTTTTCTTTTAGAAAACTAATTTAACACATGAACATAACTATTTGATTTAAGTATAAAATTGAAATTCTATAGCAAATGAAACATGTGCCACCTGAAGTATTTGAACCAAGGATCTAATGAATGAAGGGCTAAGATGCTATCTCTTCACCTTAAAGGTTGACAGTTATGTTTTCTTACTTGTTTATTTATTATTATAATTTATTATATTACTGCAAAATGTAAATGATTGACTTGCATGGTCAATCTAATAAATCTCTACTAATTTGATTATTGTTTCATAGAGATGGTGTATGGTTTAAGTTCCATGATCCAGTCGTAGAGGAGTTAAAAATATTTGACTAATTAGCCTTCTGGCAGGGATAACGTAAAGTAAGTTCCTTTGCAGTTTGTGCTAAAATGAAATGGTACTATTGTTCCAAATGAAATCTGATATTTAAATCTTTTTTCCAAGAATAAAATAATTACTTCAGGCAGAATCCATTATAGAGATTATTTTAAAATTAATCGTGATTTGCAGCATATATAAAAAAGCTGGCAAAGAGTTTCATAACTCTCCATGAAGCCAGGAACTTTGGCTACACAGAATGGATGTAGAGGGTGAAGCCTGTGGCACCAGTCTGAAGATATCAAGTAAAACATAACTGAACAAAAACGATGTAAAAAAATTGAACTCATTATCCTCCACTCCAGAATGAAATTGTTCAAATACATAGTCAAAGTGACACACTAATAAAATTGAATCATCTAATTTGTACAAGAATGTAACTTTGAGTTCAAAAATGTCAGTAAAGATAAAAATGTTCTTTGCTTCCACTTTTTTTATAGTGTATGAATAAAACTAAACACAATCAGAAAGTATCATAGTTACCTAATGGGTATAAAATTGTGAAAAAATTTTACATTTTGGATAAAATTTTGTTGAAATATTAGATCCATAAGTTCTTTTTACCAAGTATCCCTTTGCCCTGTTGACAGATTGTGACAAAAATTAAATGTCATCAATACCACTTAAATTTCATTTAAATCCGTTCCATTCAATCTGGAAATATCAAGCAAAAAACAGGTTTTTTTAAATTGTTTTTCTATGTTCAAATTGTATTTGTTAGAAAAGATTATGAAATGTCAAGAGCTGTATAATTTTATAACCAGGAAAGTAAAAATGACTTTTTTAAATGTTAAAACTTTTTCCTGTTTGTTTAAGACCATAATTTTAATTTAGGATACACAGAAAAAACTAAAAGAAAGATTGAAACTAAATAAAGGAGCATTTAGCTTATAAAGGTAGAATCAACCATGTTTCAACATTACCTGGAAACAGATAATAAAAAAAGTTATTACTAGTTGAAAATTTAAAAAATGTCATAAAAGGAATTAAGATAGTTGGGAAACATACTTTATTAACAATGGTCAATGGTCAAAGGTCAATAAATCATTTTTTTTATTTTGGTCAGGATAGTACACAATAATATAATACATAGATTACATCTGGAATGGATTGGTATGCTACTACATGGATAAAAAAGCCAGGAAAGTGTTTGACAGTTGTTTATTTCAAATTCACCATTGAATTTTTGAATAGTAATGATTTATTATTTTTACTTAAAATTAATCAAATAGATTATAAAATATAGTAAGGAATGATTTTGGAAATCAATTTTTGATAATGAATTTGGTAAACAATTTTAGAAGTCAGTTCTACAATGTTTCTAGAGGTCCTGGCAATATTTCATCGAATGCAGCAATGTTACTACATATAAAAATTAATAATCTGTTGTATATTGCTTTTATAAGGAAACATTTTTAATTAAATCTTGCAAGTTAACACAAAATATGTTTAATGATATTAAAGAAAACTAATAAATGTGAAATCAGATACCATCTTTTTAAGACTGGAAATCATGCAGTCTGACAATTTTATGCCTGTTTTTACATATAATTTTTGCATTCCACTTTCAAATTTTTTCATATTGCAGCTGTTTATCAATAAATTTGAATAAATGAGATGTAATTTTGTTTACAAAGAAAGGGTTAGCAATTCATCAAATAAAAACATAATTTGATAAACTAATATTTACTGAAAATATATTAAAAGACTAATATGTAATCCTGAAAAAATTTAAATGGCCGCCATTTTGGAATTTTAAAACTATTTATTTTGTGAAATATGTTGTTGGTACATATATCTCAATTTCATTATATCTCGATCTGGTCTTAAAATATAATTTTTCATTGAAAAAAAAAAGGTGAACAGTGGGGAAAATAAAGCAAGATAAGATATTCATCTACATGAAGTTTTTTATTTGTTTTGATGCCCTAAATTGTACTTGAATCTGGCCAGCAAACTGTAGAGCAATTGACTGCATGGAAGAAGTAAAATGAAGTAAAATAGGGGATTTGCCCTCGTGAACTGTTTTGTTTACTATGATATCCTTAATTAGTCCTTAAGTTTGGCCATCACCTAGTCTGGGAAAGAATTAAAAAAAAAACATACAAGTGCTGTGATGCCCCTTATGTGAAGAGATTAAAAAGTCAGGCCAAAACTGGATTGTTTGACAACCCTTATATATATATAATAATCCTTATTATATATATATTAAGGGAAAGCTCTATAGCAGCAATAGAACTATGGCCAGGAAAATGAAGAACTAACTGCTACAGCATTTGCCTCGATGGATCAAAGAACTTTTGGTAAACTTAAACAGTGCATAATAATAATAATAATATGGCCTTACAGAATTTTTACTTTATCTGTATGGTGAGCAACTTCAAATCGGCTTCTCAGTCTAACTACCAAACTCTCCTACACGTGAAGGTCTTCTTCATGTAAACTGTTTATAGATTTCTTAATTCCTTTCTGCATCAGTGTAGAAAGAAATTGAATTTTTGAATAGTAATGATTTATTATTTTTACTTAAAATTAATCAAATAGATTATAAAATATAGTAAGGAATGATTTTGGAAATCAATTTTTGATAATGAATTTGGTAAACAATTTTAGAAGTCAGTTCTACAATGTTTCTAGAGGTCCTGGCAATATTTCATCGAATGCAGCAATGTTACCGTGTTGCTGGAAAGAATCCAATTTCACACCCTCAATGGAAATCTATCCTTGTCAAACATCTTATGTGCCTAAACCGCTGTTTCTTTTCCATCATATCTGTAACTCACTCAGGTAACATTCGACTTTATTCTGAGTTTTGTTCATTCTTGTCACTTCAACAAAATCTGCATTTCCATCCCCTTTACTATTTAATCTTTCTTTCAGTAGCTACCTTAATAACCAAACTTCTAACCTATAAGCCAATCGTTCACTTAATAATGGTTCTACGTAAATAAGATATTATAATACTAAGGGAATAAGGTTTTGATTGTTTTTTGGCTGAATTTTTACTTTAATCTTTGAGAGGGTTCTGTTTAAATGTTTGATCAACAGATTTTTAATTTTTATTTAATAAATAAAGGATGATGTACTATATTTGTAGTAGTAGTAGTAGTAGTAGTATTTCAAGACCATTGGAAATTTATTTATTAACCTATTTTTAATTATTTTTGAGTGATGGTCTTTGATGATTTTGCCCTAAGAGAATGGAAATTTGCAGCATATGAAAAATGCCATGCTTGACCAGGATTCGAACCCAAGACCTCCAGATGAAAGGCTGAGATGCTACCACTCTCCCATGCAGATCGGCATAGATATTATTTATTTTACTTTTTTTAATTTTATATTTTTTTGTATCTTCTGATATAGCTGTTTTAATTGTCAAAATGCATATCTAATTTTAGTTTTTTTTTGTAAATAAATAGTTTTTTAGTGTTTTCTATTAACAAATTTATTTTAGTAACTGCTCTCTCTAACCTATTGATTTATTATTACACAAAAAATAAAGTGGCTGTTGTATTTTCACTATGTTATTCTTCTGAACTTGCCCACGGATTTTATTTAAAGAAAGATTTTATTGTTAGTGAATATTTGTAAAGAAGTATTAAAAGATATTTTATAAATGAAACTATGAGTGATTCTGAAAAGCATATTTAGAACTGCTCTCAGTATTAGAAATTGTTTCTGAAGCATTGGATCATGGTAGAGAGTGATTTGAGAATAACAAGGCCCAATATGTTATCAGCAATAAAAAAGTTTTTTTTTAATATATAAATGTTTAATATATTATTGCTCAAAGTACTAAATCTTTCAAGATTGCCAGGTATTACGGCCAGTAGTTTGATAAGAGTGTTACAGTGATACAATTTTTTTTTTTTAAGAATCTTTACTCTGAAGTACGAGTGCAGGCACTAACCTTCACTCTAAATCTAATATTTTTTTGATTACTTATTTTTTATTTTTACCTTACTTAGTATTGATATTGTAGGTATCTGCCTGTATGTTAAATTTGACTTTTTTAAACTTGAACTATGAAGAAGGTTGTGCATTACAGTTCTAAAAAAAAGTATTATAAAATGGTGTAAGGCATGCAAGTCTGATTTCAAATAATTGGCTAGTGTTAAATTATATTCTTTATGGCAATCAGCCTGTTAAAACAAACAGTTCTATTTCAACTAACATTAAATTATTTTCTTTAATATACTTTTATCTTTTTTTTTATTTCTGTTAGTTTTAATAATGAAAAATTGTTTTAATTTTATTTTAAGTAGGACAGTTTGGTTGTCATAGACATAGCCAGCAGCTACCAGTATGCAATGTTTTACTGTGTATGTACCATTCTATATCATGGCACAGTTGTACAGTCACATTATTGGCTGTCCGATAGTGCTATGGAGTGGTGACATACTTTGTCTTTCATCTATTAATAACACTAACATGAACCTCTTACTTATGTACTAGTTTATTCTAATAAACCATTTGCCATTTTTCTTCTACTCTCCTTTTGTAATCATTTTTCTAAATGAACTCAAATGTTTTGCGATTGAATTATTTGCTCGTGTAAGTACAAGAGAATGCATAATTTTAATGTTTATATCCATATTTAGTATTGTTTAGTTTTCTGATTAGGCCAAAATTAAGTAAATAAATACAATTTATTTCATTTTGTTATAATCTTAACATTAATAATAATTATTGTTATGCTGGAATTTTGTAAATTAAATAAACGTAGTATTATTTTTTCCCTCATTTAGTTTAGGCAATATACAGGTCAGTCAAAATGAACTGACAGTTTCAAAATAAAATGTTTTTATTTTGGAATTATATTTATATTGTATTTACACAGTTTGAAAGAGAAAATTTGGGAGATTTTGTAACCTACATTTCAAAAATTGTATGGTGCAGATTTCTTCTTCCATATTAATGCATTCTTTTAGACAATACAGACAATTTTTTAACACTTTGAACAATATGAAATGTGTTATTGTTGATTTTGTGATAAATTTTCTCTTTCAGTTCATTTATCATGTGAAGTGTGGTGGAAAAAACTTGACTTTTGAATTATCACCATGGACAAAAAAATCACTGGCTGTGTTCTGATCTGTGAGGCAAGTTGACAAAAAAATATTATTGAAAGAGGAGATAATACAATCTGGAAACAGGTTATAATAAAATAAACAAGCTGTATCAAGCAGTGTTGCTCAAAGTAGTACCACCTTACCACAGCTGTTTGTTTGCAGTTCATCATTTCTTCAAAATGATGTAAATTTTTCAATTTTTTTTACTTTAACGGTCAGTTGTAACTGTTATTGCTCAGTCATAATCTTCAAAGAATTATGGCCCTATGATTCTAAATGCTGAACTTGAGACTTAAATGCTTGTGAGTTTGAGTGAGTGGAATGATTTTTTATGTTTGTAGTCCAGTATTGATAATTTTGTTTATTCAAATCCTCATTAACATAAAATGAGGTTCATCATTCATGGAAAGGTGTTTAGTAATAAAAAATGAATAGCATCTTTCAATTCAGAAAATCTTTTGCTTCTTTTATTTCCAAAAATTTTAAAAATTGAAAATAAAGTTAGAAAAAAATTGTTTTAAGTATGGGTCCATCAGCCCCCTGTTTTTGGGGTTTAAAAGTTTATTTGCTGTAATAATTATTTACTTCTATGAGATAACTCAATTGGAGGAATGTCATTCAACAAGGCTTAAAAAATATATAGTTTATCAATAAGAAAAAAACATTTTTTTTATATAAAGAAATAAAGAAAAAATATTATATGATTGATAAATAAAATTGAAAATCAGGCTAAAGCTCCAGATATATATATATAAAAAAAATCAAATATTTGTTATGAATTACAACTTTTTTTGGTGAATGGATTTTTGAGATATTTGACCCCTCAATATCCCCCCACTAATAAATACGACTTAGTTTTAAATAATTTAATAAGAACTTTCATTGTACTAAAGCTCAATTTTCCCTGATCACTATACTAAAGTTAAAAATGGCAAAAATTGCCACTCCCTGTTTTTAATTATGTCCAAAATTTAATGTCAACAGTGCTCCATAATTAGATTTTTTGAGCTATTTTCAAAGAATTTGTCAAGCCATTGTGGAGATGTAATCGAATTACAGACCAACATTTTTATTATCTTGAACATGTACATAGTCTTGAAACATTTTTATTATTTGCCAAAACCCTGTACCCAAAATTTAGGTTGATTGCCTTACTTTTCTTTTATAGCTGTTATACTGTTACTGTAGCAATGGAGCTCTAGCTAAGAGTAACAAGCATAAATAATTATAAATATTGGTTAATTTATTTTACTGATAGTGTAAGTTGTCATATAAACTTATTGGATCATACAAAAGTGTATTTTTGTTTTTAAACTGTGTATTTTTTCAAAATATTCATCAACGTATAATAAATGTATATAATAGGTTTCATGTAATCTTTGGTAAGAGTTCCTGTTATAAATCTATTTATTCTTATATTATAATGAATGCATTGATTAAAGCATGTATATACTATATTTATCTTACAGACTCAATAATACTGTTTAAAACAGCAGATGGCTTTCTTTTGTATAGAAAAAGATTAATGAGAAATAAAAGACTGACAGCAGCATATCCGGCATTATCTTTTCAACTTTCTTCTGGTGTGAACTATTGGCAACTGTACTGTAATTTATGATAATATTTGTATAGTGTAAAAATTCTCTATGAATTGTATAACATTTACCTAATGATTTCTCTTTTTCCTTCCTTTTTAGTGAAAGAAAACATTTTGAAACAATTATTTATTATTAAATTACAAAGCTTTTTTTTTTGTTTGTTCTATATTGGAATAAAGTAAAGAATGCATGATTAATAATTATGTTTGATATCAGACAAGTTACTCTTTTCACACAATCACCGACGGGGAGTCTTATTCTTTAAGACTTTGGGGGTTGGCATCTCCACGGGCCTAGCCTCTGCAGCTTTTCTTCCCACTACACAGTGAGCTGCAGAATACTTTACACTATACACATATTCTACACCAAGAACACTACACAAATTGCAACATATACCCTTACTCAACTATACGACAACATCCAACACAATTTTCTTTTACATTTACACTCGGTGGTGTTGCGACATCTTACAAAATGCAACCGTAACCCAAGGTGGGAACTATCATGCTGATGGGTGAATGGCTCTACGTAGTGAGTCTCGAACGATGTCCTCTGGGCACCAGGGCAAACCCAGTTGTATTTAGCTCTAGCTCCATTACGCGTGCGCTCTGCTGGAGTGGTCCATTATATCGTCGGTACTCGTGGGACCAAAATTTCAGTTCGAACACTAAATCGTATTATGGTTGGTGGTCCATCTGAAAAAACCACCAACTTTAGTCTAGTGAAAAGGCATCGGTCAGCTTTGTCTGACGAGGATAATGTTACTGCAGAAGAGAATATAATAAATTCCAGTGTCAAATATAAGAATATTCGTTTTGTTGTTCTTCGGATTAATCAGGAGGGTGGCTCCCTTCAAAAGGTCTCACCTTTCCTGATTAATAAATGTGTCACCAGTTCTATTGGTTCTCCGAAGAACATCAGAAAACTACGAGACGGAACAATTCTGATAGAAACATTTAATGAAAAGCAGAGTTGCTCCTTGTTATGTCTCAGCAATATGGGCGGCATAAACATAAATGCAACATGCCACAAGACTCGAACTCTGAGTTCAGTGCTCTAGATATCTCAAACTCCTCACACGAATACCATCTCCATCATTAATAGTAGGAGACTTCAATGCCCACCATATTTCCTGGGGCTCAACCTTCTGCTCCACTTGAGGAAATATGATAAACAGAGTAAGACAAGACCTGGACCTTTGTCTACTGAATAATGGATCACACATATTTATGTTTTTATCATCTGGTACTGTATCTAACATCGATCTTTCCATATGCTCACCGAATTTACTCCCTCATCTTAACTGGTCTGTTTGTGATGACTTTCACGGCAGTGATCACAGACCAATTATTATCGGTTTCGGTGTAGACCGCGAGGTGAAAAGAAGGCCACGGAGATGGATTGTTGAAAAGGTGGATAGGAATGGATACCATAAAGCCTTCCAATTACAGTTTGACGATGGTGCGAACATCCTTGACCAATTTTCCTCTTTTACGTCCACATACTTGAGAATGCCAACAGATATATCCCACAAACATCGAGTAATCCTAGACGCCCTTCCTTTCCATGGTGGAATGAATATTGCAAAAATGCTATTAGGAATCGACGGCAGGCACTACGCAAATTTAATCGTAGGCCTACAACTGAATATCTAAATTTATATCGCAGGGCTAGAGCGGTATGCCGTCGAGTATTCTTGAACGCTAAAAGGAAGTCATGGACAAAATAGGTAAACACTATCTTACGCACTACTCCCACGTCTACTGTGTGGAAAAAATCCGTGCAATTTTCGGATCACCGAAACAATCTATTCTCGGTCTTATTGATGAAGGAGAACTCCTTTCATCTTCGACTGTGGCAAATACTTTAGCAAATCTTTCCGCTCGGTGTTTCTCACTTCGTCATATAATAACGATATTCAAAGGTACAAGATACAAATAGATAGAAGTATCATCGTTAAACATTGGTTATTCGGTTGGTGAGTTAAACGCTCCATTCGTATTTAAGAAATTATTACACGCACTTAAAAACTCACGTGACACTTCCCCTGGACTGGACAACATTCGCCTTGGTATGCTTTCACACCTTCCTAATTGGGCACTACAACATCTTTTGAATGTATACAATGGTTTATTCTCCGAACAAGTTTTCCCACCCGGCTGGTCAGAAGCATTTATTATACCAGTACTAAAACCTGGTAAATACAAAACCGCGAGATTCGCTCTCAGGTAGTGTCATCTTGGAGAATAGAGTGCCTCAAGGTAGTGTATTAAGTGCCATCTTATTTTCTGTAGTCATAAACAGTATTACCAATTGTGTGCAGGCTCCTGTCTCATGTTCTCTATTTGTTGATGATTTTGCTATTTACATTGCGAGCTGTTCAACACCTACAGCAGAAAGACTTCTACAGAACACTATATCTCACCTTGAAGCTTGGTCCAGGATTACCGGTTTTACATTTTCATCCGACAAAACAAATTGTGTAGGCTTTTTTCGGCTACGAAACCCTTCTATTCCGCAAGTTTTTCTGAACGGAGAGCTTATTGCTATCTCTCCTTACGTCAAGTTATTAGGTTTATTTTTTGATAGCCGTCTTACTTGGGTCAAACATATAAAACAATTGAAAAAAAAAAATGTTCTATACTTTTAGATATGATGCGAGTCCTTAGTAACACCAAGTGGGGAGCCGATCTGTCATGAATGATACGTTTTTATTATTCCTTTGTTCGTTCCCGTTTAGATTATGGTTGTGTCGCCTACTCTTCAGCTTGTCATCCCTTGCTTAAAATGTTGGGTGCTGTACATCATGCTTTCCTTCGGCTTGCCACAGGTGCATTTAGATCAAGCCCTGTCGCAAGCATACTTGTAGACTGTGGTGAACCATCACTTTGGTGTAGACGAGACCAGCTTTTATTATCTTATTTTTCTCGTCTCAAAGGACAGCCAAATCACTCGGCTTTTGACTCAGTCCTTAGAAATCCTAATTTAGGAAGGTATGAGGACCATCCACGTTGTACTGCACCTGTAGGTGTCTGTACCCGACGTCTACTACAGCATATAAATATTGACACACCGTCATTCTTTCCAACGTATCCGTGCTCTTATTCCCCTCCGTGGGGAATAAACCTTATTAATTTTACGATTGACCTTACGACATACAATAAACAATCAACATTACCTACTGTCTTCCAGCAAATGTTTTAGTGTGTTCTCTCCAGATGAACCCAGACGCGCTGGTATACACTGATGGATCGAAACAGAACGATACCGTTGGTTGTGCATTTGTTGTCAATGATAGAACTTATATGTTTGGTCTACCTGGTATTATGAGTGTGTTTACCGCTGAACTATACGCTATAAATAAGGTTCTAAATATCATTAACCCTTAATATAGAAAAATCCTTATTTGCAGTGACTCGTGTAGTGCTCTTCAAGTCTTACAAAACTTTTATTCCAGACATCCTATCGTCATTGAAATTTACAACGCAATCGCAGAGTTGAATAATCGCAACACAGAAGCAAGTTTCTGCTGGGTCCCTAGCCACGTAGGGATTCCAGGTAATGAACATGCAGATTCCGCTGCCAAAGACGCATGTAATCAACCTCCTTTCACCACCCGAGTTGCTACTTCTGATTTTATTAATTATGTAAAACAATCTCTAAGAGCAAAGTGGGAAGGTGACTGGACGGCTGCCGTTGATAATAAACAACGGAAGATTAAAGATTCTGTGTTGCCATGGGACTTCTCATTCAGAAAAACTCGTCGTGAGGAAGTAGTCCTCTGTCGATTGCGGATAGGACATACGAGAGTCACACACGAGTACCTGATGTCAGAAAGACACGCACCCCTATGCGCACGATGCAACTGCCACATGACTGTGCGCCACATACTCATAGATTGCATATGTTATGCGGCGTTGTGTCGTAAATTTAAACTACCCAGAAACATCCTTGGTTTTTTGTGCAATGATAATGACGTTTTAAACTAGATGTTTCTATTTTTGCGTAGTGCTGGGTTAATAAAAAAAAAAAATTAATATTGTCGCGTATATTTTTTTGTGCTGGAAGAGTTTTTAACAAGTTTGTTTTTTTATTTTTAATTTTTGTGGTTCTGTGTTTTTGATTTTGTTACCCGAGTAGGGAGCCTTTTACACTGCTTATCGGAATTTGTTAAATTTAATATAGTTTTTTATTATTTTTGCTTTTATGTTTTAAAGACTCCGTCTGTGATATTCGTTGTAAGACTTTAGTGATATTAGTTGTAAGTTTTTAATGATATTACTTTTAAGTTTTATTTAATTTTTTTATTTTAGTTTTTAATGTAGTTTTAAGTTTTATGTTAGAGCTTTTATGTTTTTTAGTTTTCATTTTAGACTTTTTGTTATCCAAGAATGGGCCCTTTACACCCATCTCGGACTTTGTTAAATTCTATTTACTTTTGGTTTTATTTTAGATTCTATCTGTGATATTAGTTGGAAGTTTTATTTATCTTTTAGGTTAGCTTTAATTTTTTTTATTAAAAAAAAAAAAATCAGGGCAATGATAACGCGTAGGCGTTTTTCGCCCTCAAAAAAAAAAATCTTTTCACACAAATGTACTATCTCACTGAGAAATTTTACTATTGTGTGGATATACTGGGAGCTAAAAAAGTATGTTTACCTTTAAATAACTTTTCAAGTGAAACATTAAAAAATAGAATTTAGTACTTAAATGCTTTCACCTCAAAACAATGTATTTTTTTTCGATGTGGGACACCGAAAGCCCCCATGGAGGAGCAACATAAAATTTTAAATGGAAAAGGTAGGACTGTTGTATCATTTTATGAGCATTGAAAAAAATCCGGCAATGAATTGCATAACTTTCCTGGGTGTCAGTCAGAAAAATCCGATTAGGAAAATAATTCCTAAATGGTGATAAGAAATTAAAAAAAAAACTTTTTAAAATTGTTTAAAAAATGTAAAGGTACAGTCATAATTATAAATTAACAGATGTAATTTTCTAGGAAGGGGGTGAACATTTTTGGCTAATTTTTTTTTCTTTTTCAAAAAATGTTAAAGTGTAAGAGCTATCAAAAGATTATAATTTTTACATTTTAAATGTAAATGGGTAATTTGATGGATTTAAAATTAAAAATATATTTTTTTTAGTCCAGACCATTGGAGTGGGATGGGCAAACAATTCTTATAGTGATTTGAAGGCCTATTGATGAAGAAAATATAAATGAAAAAAAATCCATTAACTCCTTTTCTGAAGCAAGATGTAGCTAAAAAAAAAATTTATAATGTCACTTTTGGGGATGAATATTAAAAGTATGATAATATAAACGTTAAAAAATATTAAATAACATTTTTTGTCATTTGTGTTCTTGATTAAAAAAAAAACTTCAACTTTGTAAGAAAATGTTTTTGCTAAGTGCCTGGGTTGAAGATTTAAAATCTCATTTCGACCTAAACACTCCCACCCCTTTTTCCAGTCTTTTCAAAAATTTAATAAACTCTTCCCCACTGAAGGTATTACCTCTCTACCAAGTTTGAAGAAGATTGGTCAGCAGGGTCCAGAATTATAAGACCAAATACAGAGCAAATACGTACGTATGTGCAAACATCCATCTGACAAAAATAGATTTTTTGGACTTAGAAGCATTGGAATAAACATTCTTTTTGGTTGTTTACAATTTGTTTAATCTAGTTTTTTGTTAAAAAGAATTTTTTTAAATGTCTTGTTAAGGCAAAAAATTAAAAAAAAGACCAATTCTGAAAAAACCTTTTTACCAATCTTTATATTTTCATCTTATATCTATAGATGCTTTAGTAGCATATATTGCTTTAGCCAGGAAAGTAAAAAAAAATTGTGATTTAAAAAACATCAGATTACAACAACCCTAACCAAAATGGCAGCCATTTATTATTTTTTCACAGCTAATTTCATAAGTATCCTAAAGTACATCCAAGGTAATGATCTTATACCAAATACAGATCATTTTATGGTAGAAGCATTTACTAAATTCTATTTTTTTAATGTTCTGGAGTTGAGCATTTATTTAAGAGGTACTGTAGATCACTTTTGAAACTAGCTGTGATAACAGTTAAATGGCTTCGATTATGGTTAAGTTTGTCACAGCACAAAAGTTTTGTTTTTCAGTACAGTTTAAAAAATGTTCCTACCCAATTAAAGCCAGTAACCCGCAAAATTGATACAGATTCTTATGCATTAAAAATATTCTTAATTAAAATTAATGTTCATTTTTTTTTAAGCTAGTATGTTGTAAAAACATTATTCCATTAAGATATGGATTACTCTGTATAGATTTTTTAACTATAAAATATTTTTTGACTTTTGCTCTGATTATTTTTCTTTTATTTTCCAAATTATCATGGTGAAACATTCTCTAGAAATATTTCACATGAACCAATTTCTTAAGTTAAAAAATACCCTCTTTTTTGTTTTTTTAAGTATATGGACATTACAAAATGAGACAAAATCCCCAAAATTTAAAACTACAGAAATTTAAAACTGTAATTTTAAAAATTGCAGTTTTTAAAAATTAAAACTGAACAGAAAAATGTTGCTAATGACATCCTGCCTAAAGTAATTAGAAATTAGCTTTTAGTAAAGTTTATTCCTTTTGTCCACCCCTTCCAATCCATCATCTTGGAATTGTGTCTTTCAGATAACGCTGGACGTAAAAGCGGAAGTGACATGGGACATTGTCCCCCCACTTGCATGAAGTCCAGGAAACAACCAATTTCCTGTCACATTATACTCAGCAAAAAGAAATGTCTGAACTATGCTTACAGAAATGGTACAAAAACACATGCAGCTTCAGTAAGACTCTTTCATGTTCGATGATTATATGAGGATTTTCTCTCCACCAAATTTTAATAATATGCTGATTAACACAGCATATTGCTGAGTTCAATGCTTGCATGTGTTGTGGATTTCATCGGCCTTCATTTGAATCCAGCTTGGATATACTGAAACTTTCCATCTGATGACGTTCTACAATAACCAGTGTTTTTCCATTTGAACATGCAACTACCTTTTATATCACCGTAAAAGTCTGTTTATGATGATGCAGCTGTTTGTTGAACCGATATTGCACTTTTAACATTGGTTTCACTCTTCATAAACTGCAGCGCACAAAATGACTTCTTCAGTGGCGTTGCCATTTTTCTTGAAATAAAAACAAGCACTGCTGGGTATTTGGCATTGAATAGAACTAACAGGCAGTTTTTTTAAAACTCTGAACCTTTCTCTATCCAGTGATTTGTGATATTTGATTTTTGCTATATATTATATAAAACTTTCTATCTGGATATTTCAGTGCTACATTTATCAAAATCTTTTTCCATTCTACAATATCGACTGCTTATAAAAATACCATTTTAAAAGAATATATATTTTATTATTTTTTTTACCTTGAAGGAAGAAAACCAAAATGTAAAATTTTATATCATTAATTTTCTGTTTGCTTAGTTAATCTATCCATCACTAATGTTATGTTACCTCAACGCTGATAGTTATGTAATACAATTTTAATGTTGCTATTATAAATTAGTATTAAGTATTAAAAAATAAGTAAAATAAATACATTTATATTACATAATCAGTTTATCTACCGTTGTTAAATTCATGTAATTTATATAATAAATGTATATTATTAGGAATATTGGCACACAACTTTTGTGTCTTGTATATAATGGCACATATTAACAAAGAATGAAAGAGTGAATACAGTTTATGGAATGAGGCCAGATACTCTAGTTCAGTTATATATAGTATTTCTGAACTACTAGTAGACAACTTTTAACACTATGTGTATCGTGCATACCATTATTCTCTTAACATGCTTTAATTGGGCAACTAATTCAGGCAGCCTATTTGTAATGAGCATATTTTAGATATATTTAAAAAAAAGTATAATTATATAATTAAGTTATTACAATTTTAATTAATTATATTCATTAAAAAATTAAAGTAAAACTGTGCTGTTTTCATAGAATGTTGATTGTAACACACTACCTATAAAATTTATCATTGCTGCCAAGTCTTTTAAAGATAATTTTAAACATTTCAATCTATTTTAAATTAATTAAGAGTGCAGCGTTTTAAATTCACCTTTGTTAATTTATCTGTTTACAAGATAACTTCTGTCTTAATTTAATTTTATTATATTCTTAGCCATTTTAGTATATAAGAGCAAAAGTATTGTTAATCTGTCAAAAAGAAATGGTCACTCACTCAGATTATTGTTCTTTTTGATATTTTGATTCTCCTCTCAGAAGTAGAGAATAAAAACTTTTTATAAAATTCAGAATATATAAATGCGTGTGAGTATTTTCTGATATGTATGTGAATTGGCCTGTATTTGGTTTTATAGTTTTTGAATGAATTATACTTGTATTCTTGAATTTTTTTGTTAGATTTTGTATAATGCTTATTAATTTTATGATATATTTGGAAAGATGAGGTGAAGTTAACAGAGTGATTAAGGAGCTGTTTAATTCAAGAAGGTTAGTGCAGATTTCCTGCAGTTTTGTTTAATATGCATAACTAATATATGCTCTCTTAATACCTTCTAATTTTTTTCTTTTTGTTTTGTCACTGTTTATTCTTTCTATTCATTTAATTATATTTCTGTTTAATTATCTATTTTTTTTATGATCACACTTTTGCCATTTTCCTTCAGTTCATCCTAGAAAATAATGGGGGCATTACTTTATCTGTATGGTAGTACTGATATGATCTTAATATATGATACATTTTTGACAAATTTATCTACCAATGAGTTTTTAGATAATATTAATTAATGTTTTTTTAAACCTGTATTTTTTACATCCTGTTCAATATGTACATAAATATGTGCCCAAATTTATTATTGCTTTCTGAATTCTGAATTATTTTTAGTTTTTTTTTTTAAATTGGTGTTTATATTTTGTGAGTCTATATTTTAAATAATTAATTATTATGGAATTTAATCACATCCTTTTTTATATTGAATATTTTGTGATTCTACCCTGATCAAGGTTTTACCATGGTTTTTCTTGATCTAAATGCTAGAGTAGTTCCTTTTTTTAAAAATGGAGTAGGAGTAGCATATTTATTCATTCCTGAAGTAATATATTAGGTGATTCACAAAGAACTTTCAGGACATGGAACATTCTGCTGGTGAAAATTAAGAAGAAAGTTCATTTAAAAATAGATTTGAAAATGCATCTTATACAAATGAACTTTTAACAAGTATTGACTGGTGAAAAATTTTGCCCTTATTACTGCACCTTCAGAAAAATTAAGCCAGACTGTAATTCTTGGGACCCAAATTAAGGAGTAAATTTAGTGATGAAATCTGACTTGAAAAATTGAAAAAATAGGTCCCAGAACTATATTTTTATTAATTTTGAGAAATCTGGGGTAAATACAAAAGATTGAGATCGAAAAACGCACTATCTTATGTTTGGCATAAAATAATTTTGTTAAATGGGTAATAAACACACAAATGTTTTAAACAAACTTTGTGGAGAATTTGATTTTGAGTAAAATGGTATGAATAAAATCCACAAAAAATAAATACAAACATAATCTGTACTCTGCATTTGAATATCCTGACCCCCCTCCCCCCACCACCTGTAAGGGAAGAGGGAAGACACTTGCCTTGTGACGATTCCAGTCATCACACCACCTCCTCCATTCCTAGCTCTGATAGGCTTTACCGGAAGTTGTCTTTTAGATCCTCTAAATTTGATAACAACACAGTCATCAGTTTGGCCTCTGTCAGGATGCCACCGATGCACATGTCTTGGCAGACATTTCTGTCAGTGTTTTACACAACTTGCTATTGCGTATGGCCTCTTCTAACCATGACCACCTGCCTTAACTTACAACCCTCAACTATCAAATTAACCAATTCATGGATATGTGATTCCTCCCGTCTTCCTATAAGACCAAACGTTTCACACAAGACCTCTTCCTATATATAACTTCAGTTAGACTATGCATTCAGATCATTACTTGATCTGAAATACTATTATGATCTATTATGATTATGATCTGATTACTAGAAAAATACTGTTCTCATACTAACAAAACAAGTGTTGATTGCAATAACAACAATCTTGTTCTACAATTCAATTTACTCAAAGTCCTTTTGATTTGCTTTTTAAAAATCAAGAAACAGATTCATAAATTTAATAAACCTCTAATGAAAACATACTCTATCAAAATAAGTTTATCTAACAATATCATCAAAGATTTCCAAATAAGAGGATTTATCATTTGGCTTATCTTGTTGTTATGCAGCAGCATGTTTGACTCACTGAAGAAAATAATGGGAGACCGTTTCACTTTTAACTTTCCCTTATTAAACGTGGCATAGAATGTTTGTTATTCTTTAATGACTTGTGATTCATTTTAGGTTGCCTAAGCTTTTAAGTTATGACATTTAATGTATGTAATGTTTAGATCATATATCTAAAATAGTTTTGATTCATTCTTTCTTGGATGTTTTTGAAACAACACAAGGAAACAAACTCTCATTATTCTTTTCTGACCATTTGGCTACTGACTGATTATCATATCTTATTAATCTATTCATTTTTGTAATTCTGATAAGATTGTCTGGTGAAAGTATGTGGTAATCGTTCTGCTGTAGGCTAAACTCTTTCTGTTGTGTACCAATATCATACATCAATTATTAAATTAATAACATAAAACTCTATTTAAAATTTTAATGTTGATGGTATACTTATGATTTTGGTTCATTGAATAATTCAGTGTCCTTAGAAAAGCAATATAGGTTCTTCCCAGTTTGAATATATCATTATAAAATAGTATAAATAAATTAAACTACTACAGTACTGTAAGATTAAATTTAGACATCACACAGTAAGATCCATTCTTCGAGAGACTATAAATTTAAAAAAAAAAATTATTTTAAAAATCAGATTTACATATTTTGAGGACTAATATGGAATAACTTGTGTGATAAGTGAAATGTATCCTATACTTTTACTGACAAATAAATCCAAAGTTTTAAGAATAGAAATGAACCTGTACATATCATTACAACATTGCAATAAGCCAGCCAGTTATCTGTCAGTTTATGAGTGAAAATTTTCTTTCATCCGATATTTTAAAGTTAATGGACAGCCCCAGATGATTTCAGTCAGTCACACTTATTCAACTATTTTTAACCTTTGTATCTAATGTAAATTCGTTTTAACTAAAATATACTTTCTTCACACTGCATTAACATTCTTTTGATAAAATAAAATAATTCTGAAAAATCCATCAGATTTCTTAACTAGTAAAAAATATGGTATATTGTTGTATAATAAAATAAAATATGTAAAAGATTGTATTAATAAGAGCTATGTAAATTATGAACTAGATTGAAATCAATCTCTCAGTATAATGTATCTTTAAGTTGCTTTAAAAGTATGATATATAGAGGGATTAAGATATCCTGATCAATGGGCAGATCATTTGACTGGTGAGATTAGTAGAAAGTCATGATTTTCTATAATTAGAACTTAAATATTTTAATATAAAATTAAATGTATTTGATATCTTCTACAGTATTGATATGTTGCTTCTTGTTATGAGGTAGATTGTAATATTATTTTTACTCTCTTGTTATCAGAGCTCTAGAGCTATGTTGCGAGAAGGAAGTATGGTAATCGGTCAAAACATGGGGTATGGGTTTTGTTTTTGCATACCTTGCCGTTTCATTACTCTGGGACCCCAAAAAACAAAAAAGTGGGGGAGGGTGAGGGTCATATATATGTAGGTATGTATGTTGGAATGGTAAAGAATTCTTTTACATAATTCTTTATTTGCTTACTTACATACTTTAATGTTCCATTTAATTTTCTAAGTATCTTTGGGGTCAATTTTCTCAAAATTTGGCAATCATAACCCCACTTTATAGTATGCTCAGTTGATGCTTACATGTTTATCTTAACCATTTAAAAAAAAATTTTCTCCTTTCCCCAAAAATCAAAAATAGTTACCTTTTTATTTATTACATATTTTTTAACCAAAATTTTTTTATGCCTTCCTGAGCATATCAGTAGTGCAAGTGGCCCAACAAATACTTAAGGGGTGATATTGGTGATGAGGGAACTGATCAAAGCTTAAAAATATTGAATTAAAATTTTTTTTTTGTGTAACATTATTTTTACAGTATGTAAGAATAAATAATCAATGCCAGGAAAGTATAACACCTTTGTTGTCAGCTTTTCTATTTTACTGACTAAATAGATATGAGTATAACAGCTATACAGTGTACTGTGTTAGGAAGAGTATACTAATTGGATCAGATCATTCATGACAAGGATTTTGAAGATCATGATTCCATGAACTGCTCTAATTTAAAAACACAATTTTAGCATTGAAAAATTTTGAAAGGATGTATGTATGGATGTATAAGTATGTATAGGCCTGATTTTTCTTGATGACTCCAAACTGGATGGACCGATTTGGATAGAATTTGGTATGGTGTTACTATAAATGGGGCATTGTTGGCATTGAATTTTGGGTCAAAGTTGTAAGGATAGGTAAATTTTTTTCATATAATTTAATACCCCTTAGATATTTAAGTAGATGGAGCATACAGGAAAGTTAAGGAAAATTTTGGGGTACATAAATTAAAATCTAATAATGTGTTAAACAAAGATGGTATACCAATATATAATACGAAAGGTAAAGTCGATAGATGGGTGGAATATATTGAAGAGTTATACGGAGGAAATGAATTAGAAAATGGTGTTATAGAGGAAGAAGAGGAAGTTGAAGAGGATGAAATGGGAGAAACAATACTGAGATCTGAATTTAAGAGAGCATTAAAAGATTTAAATGGCAGAAAGGCTCCTGGAATAGACGGAATACCTGTAGAATTACTGCGCAGTGCAGGTGAGGAAGCGATTGATAGATTATACAAACTGGTGTGTAATAATTATGAAAATGGGGAATTTCCATCAGACTTCAAAAAACGTGTTATAGTTATGATACCAAAGAAAGCAGGGGCAGATAAATGTGAAGAATACAGAACAATTAGTTTAACTAGTCATGCATCAAAAATCTTAACTAGAATTTTATACAGAAGAATTGAGAGGAGAGTGGAAGAAGTGTTAGGAGAAGACCAATTTGGTTTCAGGAAAAGTATAGGGACAAGGGAAGCAATTTTAGGCCTCAGATTAATAGTAGAAGGAAGATTAAAGAAAAACAAACCAACATACTTGGCGTTTATAGACCTAGAAAAGGCTTTTGATAACGTAGACTGGAATAAAATGTTCAGCATTTTAAAAAAATTAGGGTTCAAATACAGAGATAGAAGAACAATTGCTAACATGTACAGGAACCAAACAGCAACAATAACAATTGAAGAACATAAGAAAGAAGCCGTAATAAGAAAGGGAGTCCGACAAGGATGTTCCCTATCTCCGTTACTTTTTAATCTTTACATGGAACTAGCAGTTAATGATGTTAAAGAACAATTTAGATTCGGAGTAACAGTACAAGGTGAAAAGATAAAAATGCTACGATTTGCTGATGATATAGTAATTCTAGCCGAGAGTAAAAAGGATTTAGAAGAAACAATGAACGGCATAGATGAAGTCCTACGCAAGAACTATCGCATGAAAATAAACAAGAACAAAACAAAAGTAATGAAATGTAGTAGAAATAACAAAGATGGACTGCTGAATGTGAAAATAGGAGGAGAAAAGATTATGGAGGTAGAAGAATTTTGTTATTTGGGAAGTAAAATTACTAAAGATGGACGAAGCAGGAGCAAAATAAAATACCGAATAACACAGGCGAAACGAGCCTTCAGTCAGAAATAATTTGTTTACATCAAAAATTAATTTAAATGTCAGGAAAAGATTTTTGAAAGTATATGTTTGGAGCGTTACTTTATGTGTAAGTGAAACTTGGATGATCGGAGTACCTGAGAAGAAAAAATTAGAAGGTTTTGAAATGTGGTGCTATAGGAGAATGTTAAAAATCAAATGGGTGGATAAAGTGACAAATGAAGAGGTGTTGTGGCAAATCGATGAAGAAAGAAGCATTTGAAAAAACATAGTTAAAAGAAGAGACAAACTTATAGGCCACATATTAAGGCATCCTGGAATAGTCGCTTTAATATTGGAAGGACAGGTAGAAGGGAAAAATTGTGTAGGCAGGCCACGTTTGGAGTATGTAAAACAAATTGTTGGGGATGTAGGATGTAGAGGGTATACTGAAATGAAACGACTAGCACTAGATAGGGAATCTTGGAGAGCTGCATCAAACCAGTCAAATGACAAAAAAAGACAAAAAAAAAGAAGAAAAAAAAAGATATTTAAGATGGTTTTTAATGGTGTATGGTCTTATTCAAACCCTTGTAAACAGGTAGGAACAAAAAAAAAAAAAAAAAACACTTTTTTCCATTTTAATTGTTTTTGGACTAAAGTCCATATTCTTGTTATAATTAGATGAGTCCATTACATTCAGTAGAATATTTAAGAAATTTCATTCAGAGAGAGATAATAAAGCGTATTTTTTTTTTACTTATTTCATCTGTTAGCATTCTGCTTCAGACTGGATAAACTAAT
The DNA here is from genome assembly GCF_047948215.1 of Lycorma delicatula. Taxonomy (NCBI): domain Eukaryota; kingdom Metazoa; phylum Arthropoda; class Insecta; order Hemiptera; family Fulgoridae; genus Lycorma; species Lycorma delicatula. The sequence goes on from NC_134458.1 coordinate 156,028,411, forward strand.
TTTTATAAAATTTTGTAAGATGACTTTTGAATGTCAGTTACTGATGACATTAATTTTGGTTACAATCAGTCTTGGGGTTGGGAAGACACAGTTACCATCACTCTCTCATATCTGAAATTTTATTCAGAAAATAGAATAATTTTTTTACGTAGTTCTTTATTTGCTTACTTACATACTTTAATGTTCCATTTAATTTTCTTTGTAGGTAGCAGTATGTCAAAGCCATCGTTAACCTGAGGTTGTTGGTTTTAAAAGAAATCTCATAGTTTTTTTAAAATGTATAAATGCTATCATTATAATTTAAAGTAAGTAAAAATTTATATATTTTTTCCTGTTTTAATTTTACAAATTATTTGATATATTTTTTATTTAAATTGGCATTAATTAATTTATATTTCTTTTTTTTTACTTTAACCATTTACATTAGCTTGTAATTAACTAAATTAAATATGAGTAAATGGTAACAGTTACCATTAAATATAAAGTAATTTTGAATATTTACAGAGATTAATAATGTTATTATTTCTTTTTTATAATTTATTGATTTCTTTTGTATTACTTTTATATTGTTTTATTTTTATATTATTTTTTGTTTTGTTTTAGTTTCTTTTACAGTGAATACTGAAAAAAAAAAGTAGTGAAAGAGCCAGAAATAATTAATAACATTGAATGTAGGAAGTTAAATTACTTAGGTCAAGAATCATCTCTTATAAAGTATATTACTCAAGGTAAAGTGATTTGACAGAGAAGTGTGGGTAGAAGCCATTTATTGTTGCATAAGAACCTTTGAATGTGAATTCTAGTGTCAAAATTGAACTTTTACAAACAGCTGTGGGCAAAATAAGAGTAGTTATCATATAACTAACAACCAAAATGGATAAAAAAACAAAGAAGTAGAAGAAGATTTTTTTTTTTGTTTAATTCAATGCTATTCCTTAATACTGATTGAATTTTTTAGTTAAAATTTCTTTTTAAAGTGGATATAAATTTAGGTGTTTTATAATAAGGGGCATTTAAGTAATTTATGTGAAGACAAATAAGTATGTTTATTTTTATGGATTTTTAACATTGTATTATTACCATTCTTAAAACTCATTCTGACTAAAAAAAGAAAAAGAAAAGAAATTAAGGTTATTTAGGGAAATTCATTCTTTTGAATTTGATTTTAGCTATTGGAATTTAACAGGATAAGTACCACATTATGTTATTTTCAAGACAAAAATCAAGGTGACAGGGCATGTCTTCTTGACAAGCAGAATTTTGACACTTTAATGCAAAACCAGATACCAGAACCAGAGTTTGAGTAAAATTGTCTTGTTTATAAATTCAAAATCTCATTTTACAATGACAAAAATCCTCTTGAAGTTTGCAAATTAGTTGAAGAGCGTATAGTGATATGTTTTTTATTTTTCGAAGGTGAAAAACTGATTAAAATTTACTCTCATATGAACAAGCATTATGTTCAAAGTTGTATGAACTGCAGTGATTTTTATAAGTGGGTAGAAAAATTTAAATATGGTTGAACTTCAGTGACTTTCTAGACCACCAGTTGAAGTTTCAGTTCCAGCACTTGAAAACCACACTTGTCATTTTCAGGCTTTTGACTTCTTAAACATATAGGTTATGTCATCCTTTCATCTGCTAAAATGACTTATCATTAGAATAATAAATTTTCGGAAAATAAGTATAAATTTACTCTGTAATTTATTAGTTTTATAGTTTAATATTTTGTTTTAGAATTTAGTTAACAAATTTACTGCAACATGAAATTTAAAAAAAATAATTTAAACACTTTCTTTTTTTTAATTCATAAAAATAGAGCAGCTTTTTTTCCATACAATCAGTGAAATTATGTATAAATTTTATTTATTGTTGCTGGGAAATTTATCAAAATTACTGCATTAAGACAAGTTACTAAAAGTTGTGAAGTATTGTGTAAATGTTAGTTAGCATATTATCTAATTTTTGACCTATTTTAACTAAATTTAACAATAAAAATATATTTCATTTTTTTCTGATTATTTTTATGTTGTTAAATTGGTAATGACAGATTTATTACAGTATGTTATTTAGAGTGTTACACAATGATTGTTTTGTTATTTCTGTTTTGCCAAATGCGCAGTTAAGATGTGAGTAAAAAGAAAGAAATAGGTGAAATGAAAGAAAGAGAAAGAATTGTTAAGTGAAGAGTCTTGGCACATTATGAAGTAAGGTTGTACCAAGATACTGCAGCATGATTTACACTACAATGCAACTGCATTTGACGAATAGAATTTTCGTCACATCACATTATGACTGTTGCAGTAAATAACATGTACTATCAAGTTCAACCTTAATAAATTAAGTATCACTTATTTAAGCTTTTGATTCATTTAGCTTTTCTTGGTACTTAATTGACAGATTTTTTTTAAGTGACACTTTGCGATATACTCTTGCAAATGAGTGACTACGACATTCTCCTTGATGATTAATTGTTGAAATGAGATAAAACCTGGGAATGTTTTCTTTACAAGCATAATTAGTACTTTATTTTTTGAACAAAAAAAGTTATAACTAATGTTCTATGAAAAATTGTAAATTAAGATGAGGTTAGTTTTGTAATCCAAACCAGTAAAATGTTTAAGACTCTTTTATTTGAATACTAGATTGTGGATACTGGTGTTCTTTGGTGATTGGGTTTCAATTAACCACAAATCTCAGGAATAGTTGAACTGATACTGTACAAGACTACAAGAACGTAGAAGTTCATAAATTTTCATGAAAACCATTCAGCCTGTTATAAGAGATATTTGTAAAAATGTTTGTTCACTTTGCATTAATATAAATCCAATTCATCTAGGGTATGCTTCGTCTCCCAAAATAGGAATCTAGGGGAAAGATTTTTCCTGATGAAACTCAAACGAGTTTTAAACTTCAGTCATGGTAAACACGTGTCATAAAAACTAAATAGCCTATTCATACTTGAAATGAATGCTGACAATGAAGTAAACAATTGGTAATTGACAGATATTTGGTGAGTTTCTCTCTTAACATTGCTCTGTTGGGCATAATATGAAGAGTAGTGTCAATCAGACCAAAGTCTATCGTCTCTTTTAGTTTCACTTTTTGATCATCCAACTAATTGCATTCTCATAGCTGTAAGAGATCTTGCTCTAAGATACTTTTTGTTTTAGGGATGTACTGACAATAACTGTAGAGTTTGTCAAATTTATCCAGCATTTACAGTGGTTATACAGAATATTATTTACAGTGTGTATAACTGTAGTGATATCTAACAGGTCTCTGGTGCAGAGATGAGAATATAGTGTACTGTAGAGGGAGAAGGTAGGAACTGAAAGTACATACAGGCCACATGTGATTTTGTTTAGTTCATTTCCTCTAAAACTCAAGTGTAATGTTATTCTATCTCACCAATACATAACTCATCTCCTACCAGATAAATCTTCTCAATTCCTACCTGCACAACAGTTTTGATGAATGATACACTTGTACTATATTTGTACAATTAACAAAGTATTAACAACAAAAAATTACTATTAATTAGTTAAAATAAATTAAATATATTTGGCATTATGAATGTAACTATATTAAGTTTGATATCTCCCCAGGACGGTATGGAATGATTCAGATGAAATTTGTAATTATGATTTATGTATATGGGGTGTTGATGCCATTTAATTTTGTTAACAATCAATCAAGGTGGGCAGAAAAATGTGGCCTCATGGTTCCCATTTACTCAAAGGATAAGTAAATTTTTTCTCTTAATTTAATATTTCTTATATTGCTAAGATACTGTCTGGTGAGGGAAAAACCTTTTTTTTTTTTTTTTTGTTTCTGGATTTAAAGACAGATTCTTCTTCTTTAAAGACAACTAGTACATATTATATTATTTCATTACATTAGTATGTCTCTTTGGTTTTTATTTGAGTGATTTAATTCAGGGCTGGAGAGATAGTAAGCCTAATTTTTTTGCCTTTTTCTTTCATCAGTTATTGTTTTGCTTTATATCTCCATACTGGATTAACTGATTTATGAAATTTTTTTTTAGATTAGTCTAGTACTCAAAATTTTTCCCTAACACTAGAATAATTTTTTTAGTTGATTCAGTATCTCCACTGGGAAAATTATGCAACTCTTTGCCTGGCTTTTTCAATTACTTACTGTTTTTTTTCTTTTCCTTTATGATTAGCATTTTTCAGAGACTTCTTCATTAGAATATATGTACAATATTTATACATGGACATTCAGGTTAAAAAAAATATTGACAAAGTTTAAATGCAGAGATGTATGATGTTTATCATCACTGTTATTGATATTAAAATGATTTTATTATCATACTGTCAAACATTATAAGATTCATACTCATTGAGCAGAAATCAATTAGAAAGCATTGAATGTGCAGTAGTATAATAAGACTGATAATAATATGTACAAGTATATAAGAAAAATCCTTCTGTATCAGATAAAATTAAGGTATCAAAATAAAAATTAATGTAATGTGATTACTCTAAGAGAAATGTAATGTGTTATGAAAAGTTTGAACCCCGGTAACTGTAGGAAAGAGTTGCACCAGTTTTTATAAAATTGTTATCAAATGATTCATCGTACTAGCAAGTGACTGGGGATTAGACCAGTTTGCAATAATAATGGTAGATTATATTTTCTGCCAAAATTATCTGAATAAAAACAAAAAGGGATATCACATAAGAGTGGTTGAAGCAGGTTTTAGAAAAAGAACATAAAATCTTAAAAATTGCTATAAGTAGAAATTATTAAAAATAAGTTTTTATTAAATTGTTGAAAATTCATTAGAGAAATGATTGGAAATTGTTACCAAATAAATTATTATTAAATATGATTTAGTATTAATGATTTTTTACAATCATCATTGCTGAAAGAGATTAAAATGTAATCAAACTAATTCCACTGGAATAATTAGCTACAACTATTTTTTTTGTTAAGTATTGCAATGAATATCAAAGAAAAATGGAATGAATGCATTTCTATGGTGGCAGAAACGCATTTCTGTGGTAGCATCTTTGCACTCAATTAGAAAAGCTTTGGATTAGAATCCAGATCGGACTTGACATTTACACATTTTATAAAAAATTATCTCTGACTGTAATCAGGTATCAATCTGTAACTGTTGAATGAAGAAATGACATCGCCAACCATCCAGCAGAAACAGATTACAGTTAATATCAACATTAACAGTAATGTAGATACAAATCTTACTAAAAAAAAGACTCCACATATATCCTATTAGCTAATAATAGATAAGTCTTAAAAGTGACTGGTGGTTTCATATGATACAAATTTTTATAAACATTAATTTAGTATTTATGGTTTTACATAATTGTTAAAAATGTTGTGTAATCAGATTTGGTAATAGTTGGAATGTTAATTTTACAACATTTAAAACATCTGGAATTTTAAGGAATATATGTATCAAACAACAATAATCTGTGATACACAGTATTTCAGTTAAAAATGTTTCAAAAATAATTTAGTATTTGTGAAGCTTCTATTTAAAGAACTATTTCTATACTAAAGAATTCAACTATCAGACATCACATGGTTTCATCATCTGATTGTTTTTTTAATAAAAATGACAGTAATGTTAGGTTTTCTCTTAGTCAAATTTGTATGTTTTTTTTAATATTCTACTTGTTTTGTTTCTATTGTGATATTTTCATTGAATAATCTAATCGTGTTTCTCACAAATAAATAAATTAATAAATCTTTTATTTTGATTGGTCAAAAACAAAATAAAAAGTTGATATGATTATTAAAGCACATATTTATTATATAAATACAATCATATGCAGCCAAGATTTTCTTTAATATTATTTTTTTATTAATATTGTCTAAGAATGCACGGGCAGAATAATATTGTTTTTTAAAAAAATGTGTTAATTGTATTTTAAATAAATTGTTAAAAAGATTTTTCAAAAAGTTCTATATGCTAATTTGTTAAAAATGACAACAATAGCATAATTGTTCAGCCATTTCTCGTAAGCCGAAGAATTGTATTTTGGGAACTGTGTTTATTAAAAGTATATACGAGTATTATTATTTTTTAAGAACAAGTATTCATTCTTTTGAGTAAAGATTACATATTCATAAAATATAAACACAAGATCAAGTTATCATATTTAATTTTCTAAATATAGGTTTACAAGATTCTTACTTACAGGCGCCGGATAATTATCCGACAGCCTATTATTGTATTTTGAAAACTAGTGACGTTTTGAGGTACTTGTCGACGTAGGACAAGTTTATATTTGCTTTCTACGAAAATATGTATAGGCATGATAAATATTTAATAATGATAACAAGCTTAGCGTTATACTCGTATTAAGGCACTACAGAGTAAAACAGCATGGCTTGATTTTGTTGTAAACGAATGAATTTTATCATCCTAAGAGAAATTTTTATCTAATAAAACCCCCAAAAATTTCATTTTATAACTTCTTTAGACGAAAACATCGAAATTGTTGTATTTTAAATAAATTGATGGGAGAGATCTTAAATTATTCGTTAATTTACACAAAAAATAGCAACGGAAGCGTGATAAGACTCATTGTTGTAAGCCGAAGTTACACGAAAACAGTTCGGTTGTCTTATATGACAAAAGGCATTATTATTTTTACTTTCCTAGGATCACAGCTCTAGAGCAGCCTTTCTCATCCTGGCGGTCGCGGTAATATTAAAGAGGGATCGCGAAATTAGCCGACAACTGTACACGTAATCAATATTGAAATCATTTAACGAGTAAAAGAGTCATACACATATTTTACTTACATATAAAAAGTAATAAAGTATAGATTTAAAAAAAATGAGATGGTTGCGTTTGTTTTTCATTTAAAAGTTTCTCCATACAGGATCTAAGTTGGAAACACACAAAAGTAAGTTGTTTTGAAGTGTTAAAAATCGATTCATATATTTAGTTTTTAGCGCAACCATAGAAGAAAAATCCTTTTCACAGAGATAAGACGTGGCTAAAGGGATTAATATTTTCAGTGTTCTGTCACCAAATTTACCTATTCACTTCAGCGAGTAAGACAAAAAGTATCTAAATCTTAAGATGTAAATTATAGTTGTAACGTTTTAGCGGCAGACATTTGGATGAGCCGGTCGTGAATTTCAACTGGTAACTTAGCAGCTGCAACATCGTTTTCACTAAATGGATTCGGTACTCGTCTCTTCGAGAAATCATTTTTATTTTCTGGGAAGTACTCCCCCAACTGAATTTTTAACTCACGCAAATGCATCTTCACGCTCTCTAAATTGTGGTGAATAATCCTGTCGTCTTCATCCAAATTTTTCTAAATATAATTGGAAAAATGTCAAAATTTTTGATTTGAAGGAGAATAATCCAGATATCAATCTTTTTAAAGAAACCATGAATTTTGTTTGTCATTAATAAAATGTTTTTTATCACGTCCTTGTAAATTCACATTCAAGTCGTTTAAATGCGATAATACATCAACTGAGTAAGCTAATGGCAACGTATACTCATTATTCTGTAAAAACATTGAGAGTTTGTTTATCCTGGAAAAATATTAATTCATCCTGCAATTCCAATAAACGGGTTAACACTGTTCCTCCACGATAACTATCTAACTTCTGTATGGAAAAGAGGAGATTTTTTCTTTTCGCCCATTCCATCGCATAGTTTAACAAACGGCATCCATCTTTACAGCTTTACAAAAAAATTGTTTGAGATTTTCTGGCATATTTTTTGTGGCAAGAGCATGTCTGTGAAGGAAGTAGTGCGTCCATTCCGCCCTTTGTGTAAGACGAACTTATAATTTTTTTCAGAAGTGCACTGTTCTATTCTGTTATCGCCTTTGCATCACACTACATACTACAATACATTTTTTCCAATCTATGTCATAGTTTCTAGTAGTTTCATAAAAAAAAGATATTTTCCTATTGCGTGACCAGGTATTGATTTGCAAAACAACATACTTTCTTTGATCGGTCTGTCCACATCGCATTAATATCTCACAAAACATAAGAGCTGAGAAGTATTTGTCACATCTGTTGATTCATCAAATTGAATGCTAAAAAATTCATTTGTACTCGCTTGTTGAATTATTTGATCGCGAACGTCGGCAGTCATGTCATCGATTCGCCTTGATACTGTGACGTTAGAAAGTGGATTTTTTTTCAATCTTTTTCCCTCTTAAACGCCTATTAAAACACTCACCATATCAATTGCAACAGAAAATACGAGGTTTTCTGCGATTGTATGGGGTTTGAACATCTTAGCTACTTCTAATGCTACGAGATAAGATCCTTCAAGTGTACTTTTATCAGTGTGGCTTGCTTTACAAATAGAAGCTTGTTGATTTCTCAACGTGTGTAATTTTCTTTCGAAAAATTCCAAGGTTTTGCTTTTATGATCGGATGTTTAGTTTCCAAGTATCGAATTAATTTTGATAGCTTCATCCTTTCAACAGATAGGACTTGAAAGTAAACAACGCTCTGTGGCTTTCCATCAATGAGGTAAAACCATAATTTAAATAACTGTCATTTTACATTCTTGTCTTTTTACCAATCAATTCACTGGATGTAGATGACTCACTTCGTATTTTTCACAAATTTGTTGATTTTGCATGAGAATCTAATTGAAAAAAAAATAGTTACACTGTTTGCACACTAAAAAAACTGACACCGCAATTATTATTTTCAATGAAACTATGTTTTTAAAAGCTTTAAGGCACTACACGAATGCTTCTCATTCGAGACTAAACTGACGTTCTGCCATCCCTTATGCCTCTTTTACACTGCTGAGAACACGACGTGTTCAAAAGTATCATGTGCTTATTCGAACATGACGCTCTACAGCGAATATTATGCAAGCCGATCAATTTACATGGAACACGTACACATCAAGTTGGAACTTGTAAATTGCTCACGTTTGTACACTTCATACATGCATGTTCATACCTGTTGCTATCAACTCAGTTAAGTGATTTCATTGAGTTGGGCTTGGGAGGTTGCTAAATATTCATTATATATTTTTTTTTTTACTTTTTGGAGTCGTGGAGCTAAAAAGATTGCAACGGAACGGAACGCAAGGATAGCGGGAGAGATTTTTATTTCCCTACTAATCACAGATCCTGGACGAATACTCCTTGTTGCTGTGTCTTTCGTTTATCGAGCGGGTCATTACTAAGTGGCGGTTATAGATTTTTGTGTTTTATTTATGGACGGAGTTATTTGCGTTCCGTAAGACCAGTGAGAAATAATTGACCGGGGCTGGACGTAGGAGATTTCATTACCGATGCACGAAGCATTTACAGTCACTTATAGTTAGATCAAATGTGAACTAGGTGCGATGTTCGTGCTTCCGCGAACTCGGTTAGCTAGTTCAGAGAGGAACGATGTAGGACAGAAGGGAGATGTCCGAAAGAAGCCTTCCGGGGCCCTAGTGTTTGGAGGAAGCAATGCGCTCCCCTTTCCGGAGGGAGTCGCACGTGCTGGCTGGGACATAATTATAAGAATTAGGTAAGAAAGGATGGTGGGTGATTGGTGAGGTGAAGTCTTCCTTCACTCGGGCTATCTTCGCTCCTGCGTCTCTGCTGGACCCGGTCGGGCCGGATTCCACTTCGTGTTGGCGGGCCGATTTTCATTCTTCTTTTCTTCTGTAGCCTGCTTTTCCGTAAACTGGTTGTAAATAATTTACAAACCGTAAACCCTAAAAAGTTGAGAATCGCTACTCTAGAGCTATGCTGCAAGAGTGAAAATATAGTAATTATCAAAAAATGTGGTGTAGGTTTTTTTTACATTTCTCGGCGTTTCATGACCCAGGGATCGCAAAAAAACAAAAGGAAGCGTGGGTAATGTTCGTACTGCGTTTTTAACGTGTTTGAAGTTTAATAGCCTTTGATTGGATTAACCGATTTTGATTAAATTTTCGTGTGTATGGGTCAATTTATTTGTAAAATTTTGTAATCGGTTTTCTCAAAATTTTTCAAACATAACCCCATTTTAATTAAGCTCAGTACATGCGTACATGCTTACCTTACGATTTAGAAAAAGCCCAAAATTCCCCCTTCTCCAAAAACAAAAGCATAGGCAGTCGTGCAAGTGGCCCGGAAAATTACTTTGGGGACAATATTGTGCGCGAGGGAGCCGATGAAAGTTTAGAAATATATATTTTTTTTTATTTAAATAAAACTGTTTTTAGTTTATTAAACTTTTAATAATAAATATTACAAAAATTATAATTCACCCCATCCCAAAAAAGAAATCATAAGTAACTTTCAAGCATCATTATTTTTTCACTGTACAAGAGTAAATAACCATTACCAGAAAAATATAACAACTTTGTTGTCAGCTTAAATAAGTGTATTATTTTTAACAAAGATTACACATTCAAAAATACAAGCACTTAGATATATTTTTAATTATACTCGGATGATATTTTTAAATTTAAACAGGTTTAGCTTGAATCGGCTGAAAAAAAGTTAATGTAAATTTTTTATTAAATATATGATTATATTAATCGTTCAAAAATTATGCAGTTTGTAAATACATTTTATAAAATATTATTCATCAATTTTAGGTACTTTATTTTTTTTTTTTTTTTGTAAATTTACTTTTTGAAAATTAATTTTAGTAAAAAAAGGTTGTAGATTTTCATTAAGTAAAAGATAAAAAAAAAGAAGAAAAACATTAAAAGATGTGATTAATGAATATAGATATTGTTAGAATTTTATTTAAATTAATTTGTAATATAACTCATAAATTGGTTGTTGACCCCAACTGACACATATGGTGTGATGAAGCCAACTACTCTGGAATTTATTTTAGTTTCATTCAGTCGGATACTGTGAATACAGTTTGACCGCTATCTGCTTTGCTGTCATTTATATCTCGAGTATAACATAAACATTATGAGTAATATCTCCCACATCTATTTTGCAATTTTATTTATCCTGTAATATTAACTCGTGCATAAAAGTGAGGAAATCAAAATTAAAAATAAATAAACTCTGTTTTTGACTTTTTTAACGATTTAAATTTTAGTTTTTAAAAAAACTGTTTTTTTTAAAAGTATTTTGTTGATTAATTCTTGAAATTTTCCATGATTAAGAAATATTTTTTAAGTTACTTAAGTTTTACAATTAAACAACATGCTGTTATAAACATTCCAGGCATTTCAGTCAAAAATCTTGAGATTAACCGACTGATGTGCCGTTTTACATAAGTTATTTCTCATTTTACAATCTCATCTTTATGTATCTTTTATAAAAGGTATATATTAAAACATGCTATAGCTTATATTGATTCTTAACAATTATCGTATGAGATTTTCAATCATTCGTTAAACTGCCAATCCACCCAAAGTGCATTATGATTATTAAATATCTTTTATACTTAGGTATATTCCCGTCTAAAATATACTCGTAATATTATTTCTTGGGGCTCCCACAAAAAATCAGAACTACTTTTCAAAATACAAATATGGGACTGTCAGATGATTGTTTGGTTCCCATAAGTATGAATCACGTTGATCGACATACAGAAAATTAAATATGTTAAATTAACCTTGTATTTATGAATGTGAAATATTATGCTAAAAAGATTAATGGGACTTTTATTTGAATTTCCCCGCGTCTTTGGATTTACTGGCATTTCTCCCGCCACCACCCCACTGAATGTCCGTGCCTCGAAGGGCACGGACATTCGGGCAAGCAGTTGACAATTAAGGGCAAGCAGTTTAAGCGACCTAGTTCCTAACAGCTCCTGAAGCTAACCTACCTAATTGCGTGAACGGTATAAGCACGGTCTATTACACCAGTTGCTTTTGTGTCCAGCCGTTCACATTTCATATATTTTCTAAACGGGTAGGCTCACCCCGTCTTATAATAAAATATATGAACGTCATAAATTAAAAATTTATCTCGTAAATTTAATTAACAGCAATTCGCTGCCGCGCCTTGGTCGCTGTATGCCAGCAAGTACCTGCCCATCCTTTATAGTTGCTTGGAGCTATAGATCGATGGTCGATCATTACTCAAGGGTAGCTTCTTCTAGCAATGCGGTTAGTGTCCTCCCTAAAGCAAACTATTGATACCGGTTAGGCAATGCAACTGCATCAAGGAACTACCACACGGTCCGACAGTGCGGCTCACGCCACATTGACTCGCCGCTTATGAGTGGCCAATTTTCCCCTTGACCAAAACATTCCAGAGTGGCCCGTCTAAGAGCGGGGCAGTCATACATCATATATACATTCGACTGGACCTCCCCGCAGACACACAGCTCATCAGTTGCCAGGCGGAACTTGAACAGATACTGTCTATCTATTGATGTTCATCAATCTACGTGATTGATGAACACTTGGGCCCCCGTTGCCCTTAAAAATTATCTTGAGGTGTCCCCCCCCCCCCAACACAAGTCTTGTATAAAATTATACAAAGACCTTCCCTTAGTTGTGGTGTTCAATTCAGTTTGCCATGCTTCCATCGCGAGGTTCTGAAGCCTCTTTCGCAAGTGGGAGAATAAGTTTTCTTTACTCTAAATTTTCTCTTGTTTAGGACCTCCTAGGTTCTTGTTTAAATCCTACTAGATTTTTTATAAAAGAACCCTTTGGTGTTGTCTTCTTTTTGGTGCTTTTGTGTACCCTTTTTAATTAAATTCTTCTCCCTTGGTTTTGTTACAACTTTACTTGTTAAAGTTCCTCTTCAGTTTAAGTTGTTTTTACATTCTTTAACCTCTTTGTTTTTACACTTAACGAGTTTTCTTTACCTTGTAGTTGTTCTTTTTTACAAAGTTTTTTTTTACTCTAAATTAAAATTTCTCCTTTTTATGTCCTTTTAGATGCTTGTTTAAATTCGACTAGATTCTGTCTAATAGAACTCTTTGGTGTTGCCTTTTTTAGTGCTTTTGTTTTTTAAAACTTAATGGATTGTTTTAGTTTTTTACTATAAAACTTTTTTTCTTCTTGTTTTTAACGGTTTTATTATATACTTGTACTTCTTTCTTCTCTTGTACTAGTGATTTAGTGAAAATCACTAAATACTCTTATATGTTGACCTTGTTTCCTTCTCTCTTTACCTTATTTGATTTCTTACTTTTCTTTACACAATCAATAAAGTATTTTTCTTCTATCTAATCTCTCTTGATAAGTTGAGCTGTTGTGGTTTATCTTATACAAAAAAACTGATTAGATTAAATCTTTTTATGTAAGCATTGTGGTGTAGCAAAACTTTAAGTAATATACTTCAATCTGAAATACTAATAAAAGTAAATTGGAAATAAGGTGACCGTTGCTCAGTTACTATTGCATTGTTAAAATTGTTATTGCAGTTAGCATTGTTAAAAAAAATTGTACTTTTTTTTAGTTTTACGTGCATTAACTGATACGATGATTAGTCCAAAGGAAACTTTTAGCTTATGAAAAATGCCATGCCTGACATTTTACTTCTTTTTACATTATTTCTTTCTTTATTCAAATATTTATTTCATCCTTCAGATTTTTATATAAACACTATAAGCGGTCTGATATTTTACATTATTTATGTGTGTGAAACACCACTGCATATGTGAATCATGTGAGGTGTTTACATGTGCAGTATTCATTCAACCCAGACGTAAGGTTTTTGAAAACAGTTTTTTCAAATGGTTCCAAAAATAAGATTCTGTAAGCAAGAGATTAGGACTATCCTTGGAAGTTGTAATCCCTGAGTTTGTCTCCATTATATTTCCGTATAAAAGGGGATCAATATAATCTCTCTCTATTTTACAGAAATATTATAGAAAATTTTTAAGGAAATCTAAATATATTGAAATTATACTGTTATCGAAATATTCACATAATAACTACAAAGTCAGATTGCCAGTGTTACCTTCTTACTGTTACTAGTAGTTCTGTTCTTAAATTTCAAGTAAAGCTACAAAATCTGTAATATTACTATGTTATTTTTAATTCTGAATAACCTTTTACGGGTATTTTTTCTGTGAAAAGAGTGGGTTCAATCATCTCCCAACATGAAATCGCGTACCAAACATCAACATTTTTGGTAATTTTTTTATGGATTGCCATTCATCATTAAAAAGGAGATAATACTACAAAGGGCTATAATTCAGTCAATTTTGGTTGTAAAAACTTGCTCGAAAAAAGATTTTGTCAGGAATTAAATGTAGTTCTCAGAGAAAAAAAGTATGTGGATTAACTAGGATTTATAGTTTTTTAATTATTCACGAAAACTGTAATTTTTGATTTTTCAACCTTTAATTTAAAAACCATCCCATCTAAAATTTAGCACTCTGCTCTTTCCTCAAATCTATTACTTTTTTGGTATGAGATAATTACTTGATGAGCATCCAGTTTGTGTATACTCATGTATTTACATATTTTTTTTGTGTGTGTTCAATTTATCGTTACAAAACAAATTTTACTTAATTTTTCACATTATTATGGATAAAATCATCGCACTTATCTTTAAGTTAAAACTGATTATGATAAATCTGTTTTTTTTTTTAAAGATTTATATTAATTCTTTTATTCACATTTTACAAAATTGTATCTATAATTAAAAGTGATAAGACAATGGCTTTGTTTTTGTTTTTTTTTTAATTTGGAACATCCATATACTATTGTATTTTTAAACACTTCAATTTCAGAGATATTGAGTATAGGAAATTATAATTAACTATAATTTCTTCTTTAACTATAAATCTGATTCTGGGCAGATCCACTCTAAGTAAGCTGAAGCTGTAATTAGTCTGTGATCTGTAAAATATTTAAAATTGGAGCGGACCTCAGTATTCTGTTTATCAGAATGTAGTCTGTTTCTGTATCTCTGCTTTGATGCAAAGATACAGAAGGTAGAAGAAGAGGTTTTAGTGTAGGGTTGGATGGACAGCCCCAATTGGGAGAGCTGGCATACTGAGATGTGCCGGTTCCGATGATCAATTGAAGACTCCAAGGAAGACTACAATGGAAAGATTCAACCGGGGGGCTGACCTGCCATGCCCAGACTTACTGCTGGTAGGGAGAGGCTCCTTAGAATAAAGGACACTCCCCTGGGCTGAGTTTTACTTAACTATATGTCCGGCCCGGGGGAGTAGGAGGAAAAAGGTAAAAACAAAATTTCATAACTCAGTTCTTCTAATAAGAATGTCATCTAAAAGAGCAATCGGCTGTAAAACCTTACTAAATTCTGCCTCCCTAACTTCATTAAAAAAATTTAAAAACAGGAAAATGGGAAATAATGATAAAAGAAAAGTAATTACGTTCCATATAAAACTGTCATCAAAGTTATAAAATATATTTTATAACTGTTTTTTTGCTCAATGATCTTAGTAAACCAGTTTCAGTTGATAAATTCCTATTAATGCATGAAGATTGTCAGTTGATTGATCAACAGTTTACTATTTACTATATTAATAAAAATACTCCTTGATGAATTTTGAGATTTCATTTTTTTTTTTGCACATGGGTTATTTATGTTCATTCCTCTTGTTCAAAAAAGTAACATGTCTTATTATTAACATTTCATTACTAATCTGATTTGGGAAAGGTTTCCCTGGACTTACAGATAAAAAGTTATAAATAATGTACCAAAATATCCATAGAGTGTAAAATGTATTCTTCTTGTAGATAAACTACTTTCAGTATTATTAAACTTGGAAAATATTAGTCACAATTTAAAAATAAATGAATTGCGATGATAATTTGAACCAAATTTTATACCAAATTGTTTTTAAAATCATACTTCAAATTGTTTTCAGTATAAATCATTATTTCAAAGATGACTGGTTATTTTGAAGTAATTTTTTTATAAAAGATCTTATTTTAAAATTTAACTGAGTTCATTCTAGCAGAAGTTTATATTTTTAAATAAATATCATTGCCAACCTTCATGGATAAATACATAATAAATGTTGGTCAATTCATTTTAGTAACCGGGATGGTTCTAAAATGCAGTGATTTGTTGTTTAATGAATTGATTGCAGTGAGAAGTGTAGTTTGTACATAATACATTATTTTCTATAAAAAGGGACATATTGACTTGTTTATTATGCTATTTAATCGAGTTTATATTATAGTTAATAGTATATGAGGCATCTGTAGTATAAGTAGCACTACTTAGAATTGTTTTCATTGAGAATCATGATATTCATTATATATCTAGTCTCTATGGTGAGCACTAAGTTAATATCACTTATTATTTTAAATATTATCTTCATTTTAGTTTGTTTGAAAGGCCAGTATGCAACATCAAGAGCTAATTTAAACAATTCTCTTATTTTTTTCTTGATTGTAAGTTCTGGTTTTGCTGTAATATTATTTTTATCAATTAAAGTACTAAGTGTCTTCTCTTTTTGGTTTTCATTTTGTTACTCAAATGTTAATACTTTTTCCTTTGTAGATCATGTTCTTTCTTATGTGATTAATTACAATGAAGTTAGAGTATACAAATTAACACAATTCTTTGGTACTGGATTTGTTATAGACAACTTGGTAAGTCTATTTTATTTTTTCAGGTATTAATAGAATTTAAATTACCGTTATTATTATTAATTTATTTTTTTTAATTTTAGGGGCATTGACCACTATGGTCATTAGTCCCTTTCCACATCAAAAAGAAAAATTTATTTTCCCTTCCCATTAACAACAATAGTGACATAGTCAGTAGACTAGTCGTATCATAACAGAGCATCCAGAAATAGACTTGTCAAGGGATATTAAAGCAAAACAACACGACACGGGTGTAAAGGGTCCTTGCCAGTTAAAAAAAACATTTAAAACTAACACACTAAAAACACTTCAAAATTATGTTAAAACAAAAAAAAACACAAATTATTTCTAACAAAATGTTGTCAATACTATGAAAATAAATTCAATGTCAAATAAAAGAAATTAAATATCCTTCTTTTGATTAAAATTCTTCTAAAGAAGTTTGAAGAAATCATTAATTCTATCTCAATCATTAATTCCATCGCTTAGGTTTTCCCTTAGGTTAGTTATCCTTTTTTCTTTTTTCCATCTTCCTAAAGACCTCAATATCAAATTCCAGGTATCTGAGGCCTCCAAGATGGAGTCTTTTGATCCTACCCAATAAATTACAGAGGATGTCTTGCTGCTGGCATCGGATAAGATGATATGGGCTCTGATGGTGCAGTTAGCAGTGCATCAGAGTCAAGACTCAATGCACTCCCTGCTAAAGTGTGGGGCAGCTTTAATGCTCACCCTCTCGCCTGAAAGCCTCTGTGCTTTCGTAGGCTTCATTGCCGGGTTCAAAAAATTCCTTCTCCAAAATCTTTATTTCTGGTTTCACAGGTCCCTGAGTGGGGATTTTTTCGATCTGAACTTTAGCTTCAGTCTTCATTTAAGTTTCACTTTCCTTTGCCTTTTGACTTGTCAAAGGTTCATTCTTCAGTTGTGTAACAGTCTTTTGTGTAAACACCCAAAGTTATGGGTGTCTTCTTTTTTCATCGTCTTTGGATTAGTCTCTCTAACTGGTTGACACTTCAATTTGTGATCAATGATATGTCAATCATACTTGCCAGTGCTGGTGCCAGTTTAGAAATTACATCCTTTGGCTTAAAAGAGCTACAGGAGCCGCAGTAACCAAAGCACAGGATGTAAGCTTTGATGATCTGCCGAGCACAATTTGTCTGGCTTCAAAGTAGATGACTTTTTAATGGTCTTTATTATTGCTATTTATTATGGTATTGCTATTTCTTACTTATAGATCTACAGTTTTGCAATCTAGCAGAATGATGTCCATGGCAATTATCACAAACTGGCAAATCCTTGAACAGGTCATCTGGATATAGTGGATCACCACAGGAACAAATCTGTTTCCTAGTGCATCTTATTGTGGTATGTACAAATTTCTATCATCCAAAACAACAAACAACACGATGGAGTCAGGGTGAAAGAATGGACATCCAGTCTAAAAGCCAGCCTTAATTTTCCCAGTCAGCTGCCTCCCACAAATTCAACTCGGGCCAGGGAGTCAGGTACTGACTCATGGGACAATCCCTGCCAAGGGCTGAAGTGACTGACTCACACTAGATGGCACAAGACTTCGGCAGAGGAAGCTCACAGCAGCTCATCCCCAACCTGGCTCCATAACTGGGAAGAGGGATGAGCACTCCCCATTCGTATTCTGCCCATAGCTAGGGGCCACCAATCCCATACTCCACAGGGGAGCTCCTGAGCAAGACCATTACCCCGTTGGCCGATAAAAGTGAAGGTACTGAAGTACCATGTCGTTACCCACCCAGGACATGTGGCACAGATGTGGGGTTAGGTTTTGTTCGGGGTATTATTATTATTTGTATTAAAATTTCTAATTGATTTTTGGATTCTGTGAAATTATAACAAATTTTAAAACTTCATCCACATTGATTATATTGAGTCATATTTGATTCACATTGATATTATACTGTAAACATTGTTGTTTATTATCTCAGTTATTAAAAAAAAAATAATCATTCTGTTGCCAGTACAAGCTGCTAATAAATAATGAAACTATTATTTTTGCTCTTAAGCGCCTTAATAAAACAGTTAGCTTATCATTATCAAATATTTTTTATATTTACGAATGTTTCCATCAGAAGTAAATACATCATCTCTTTGGAGCTCCCTAAAAAGTCACAATGAGTTTTTAAGATAAAGAAATGGGCTGTCAGATAATTATATGGCATCCACAGTTTGAATCATGTAAACCTCTATTAGAAATCTATATATGTTAATTTATCCATATATTTGTATTTATGAATGTATAGTCTTTGCTAAAAAGAATTGTCACCCTTATTCTTAAAAATAACAATATATATATATATTCACTAAACCAGACAACAGAACTGTTTTTGTATAACTCAACATATACTTTGTCTTATGAAACAGCCTTATTATTTTTTGTTGCCATTTTAATAATTTGTCAAGCCATTTAAAAAATCTTCCCACCAGTTTATTTAAAGTACAATTAAAATTAATGGCAAACCATTTGATGGCTGTTGGGACACATCCTTTCCCGATCTAAAATTCCTCAATGCTGAAAGTACTGTACTGCATTATATTTGAAGTTAACTTTCTCCAAAAGTTCAAACAAGGATATTGTTTAAAAGTAATCAAACAGTTCCATTTAATATGAAGGATACAATTTTAATACCCTTGATAACAGAAGGAAACTTGTTTGAATAAGAATGCAATTGCTTAACTTCGATCATAAGTATAATATGACAAAACTTATAAATATGATTTCAAAAAGACCCAGAATAGTCATTTGTTCTTAACCCTTTCCTGGTTGCATATAAATTGCAAGGACCACACTTTTTATTTGTATTAAAGTTTTAAATATATTGTGGCACTATCTTCTAGGCAAGCTAAGTATTCTCATTTGAGAATATTTGCAAAAAGTTAAGTTGGCTTTTACCTTGTAAGCAGATATGTACTCCAAGAGAGAAGATCCTGTATACATCACTTTCTTGTACTGCGGACCAGACATTGCCATAGGCCTTATAATGTAAGCAAATGTATTCATAATTAATTTATTTTAAAACTTAATATAAAGTGTTTTTGCAAGTCTATTTTACAGTATTATTCTTGCAGTATTCTTTCAACAATTCTCAACTAATATTGATTTAGAAATTCAAATTTCTTCATTT
This sequence comes from Lycorma delicatula, assembly GCF_047948215.1. NCBI lineage: Eukaryota > Metazoa > Arthropoda > Insecta > Hemiptera > Fulgoridae > Lycorma > Lycorma delicatula. Next base: position 156,048,058 of record NC_134458.1, read on the forward strand.
TCTATTTCATTATTCTTTCTGTTACAAGGAGAGAAGTTACACATACCTCAGAGGATATTTATTACATCATGAGAGAACTTTCAGATGAAAAAAAAACCCTGACAATGAAATTTCAAATTGTGATATTGATGATTTGAATGATGTAGATTACGAAGTTGAAACTATTGAATAGGAAAGCCACTAAAGTGATTCAGAGCAATCTCTGGATAAAGACAAGAACAAAGATGAGTGTATAGACACTGAAGGAACAGATTGTAGATTTTATGTTGGAAAAGACTTAGAAACATTATGAATGAGTTCTCCTCTATCATTACCAGCTAAAACAAAATCTAAAAATATTATCAAAGTATTTACTGGCCCGAAAAGAAATGCACAAATTACATCTGTGGAATTAGATGCTTTTTTACTTTTATCACTCTAGATATGACTGATTGATAACATTGTTGTAAACACAAACAAGTATATTGGTAGAAGCTGACTGACAATTATTCCGCACTAGAGACTGTAAATATACAACTTGATCAAAATTATGGCATTATTTGGTTTACTTTTCCTAATCATAGTGAAGAAAGGTAATCGAACAAATGTTACAGAGCTTTGGTCATCTGACAGAACTGTAATGACACTTCTTAGAGCTAATTTTAGTTATTTCATTTTTTTACTCAGATCCATAAGATTTGATGACAAGGCAAGAATGTGAGAGGACAGACAAACTTGCAGACAGCAACTGGCAAAAAGAGACTTTCATAGCTCATTTGTTTCTAACTGCAAAAATAACTATAATCCTGATGAATTCATTAAAATAGACTAAATGTTTGTCACATTTTGTGGTAGGTTTGGCTTTATTCAGTACATATCTAACACGCCAGCAAATATTGGCTGAAACTATATGCCATGTGTGATAGCAGAATCTTTTACACTTGTAACATAGAAATATATTGTGCAAAACAAGTAGATGGTCCATTTTTGACATCAAATAACACGATTGATATAATTAAGAAACTGTTTGAACCAATTCTTTCATCTAACAAAAATTTAACCACAGACAATTGGTATAGTAATTATGCTGCAGCTTGCTATATATATTTTTTTTTTTTTTTTTTTTTTAACCTCCGGGGCCGCAGGTAAGCATTACTGTACAGAGGATGAGAGATGAATGATTTGTAGCGTGTGTGAAAAATGCCATGCCTGACCGGGATTCGAACCCGGGACCTCCGGATCCCGGTCAGGCATGGCATTTTTGCTTGAAAATAAGCTAACCTTTCTGGTACTTTAAGAAAGAATAAAGTGTAAATACCCCCAGAATTCCAAGTAGACAAATGTAGACCAGTAGGATCTAGTTTATTTGACTTTCAACACGTCACATCTCTTATTTCTTATATAATCAAGAAAAAGAGGGCAGTTATATTAGTTTTTACAATGCATGACACAGATCAATTGGATGATGGAACCACCTTTAGCCATAATGGATTATAATCAAACAAAAGAGGGATAGATATGACCAGATGTGTTCAATGTACAGTACAGCAAGGAAAATGAGACGCTGGCCTATGGTTTGTTTTTTCCAGGTACTAGATATATCTGGAATTAATTCCCAAACCATTTTTTCCAGGAATAACCCACAGAAGATTTTAAATATTTGACTAATTTATCAGTGCAACTAATAGAAGAAAACCTAAAAGTCAGAGCTCAAATTTTGACTCTTTCAAAGAGTCTTTCAATTTTTTTATCAAAATTCAAACCTCTAACAGAAGCAGAAACAGAAGCTGCAGAAAAGAAAATTTGTTACCTCTGTAAGAAACAAAAATACGAAGACAGCTGAAAAATTTCGCAACTGCAAAAGAAATGTCTGCTGAAATCATAGCCTCCATGAAGTGACTTGAAATCGATGCCAACAGCAAGGAAATCAATCAACAGCAAGGAAAATGAAATGTAATTTTAAAATTTTATATGTATAGTTTATTTGTTAGTAATTGAATACTAATGATTAAAAAAACACATACTTTTTAGACTCTTGTGTTGTATGTAACTAAAATTGTTTGTTTCATTATTAAGTTTTTTTTTTAATTTAAAAATGAATAATGTGGATTTTATTTACTATGGTTTTTTAATCAAAACAACTCATACTATATGAAAAAAAATGGTTAAACTGTTATTCCTTGTAAAACTTAGAAAAATTAAAAATGAAACCTTTACGGCAAAGGGGTAAAAATGAACAGTATCCATCCATATCAAACCAGACAACAAAATTGTTTTTGTTTAACTTAACACAATACTTTGGTTTATGTAAAAGGTAATTTAGGTGTTATGCTTCCTATGCTACTTTTAATAATTTATCAAACCATTTAAAAAGTCTTACCACCAATTTATTTAAAGTACAATTAAAAGATTTTCTTTTATAGAGCAATATTACTTTATTGATGATTTTTTAAAAATATTACTAATAAAAAAAAAACATGATGTATTCCCTTTCAACAATTACATAAATCTATACTCGGAATAATTTTCAATAGCATGTTTTATTTAATTAATAAATATGTACTTTCCCATTCCTGAGTGATCTTTATTATGTATTATTGGGTAACGTCCGATTAAAATAAAATATTTATTAATTTATTTGGAACTGTATTATTTAATCGTAAATTATGAATGTTGAAAAATTTAAAGAAAATATAATTTTATCTTTGAAAGACTTTGGATCACATATCGAAAATAAACATGTACTTTCCTGTATAAAAGAAATAACAATTTTAGAAATCGACAAATTTAAATCATTTACATCTGAAAAATATATGTAATAAAATAATTTGTTGTGGACAACACATAACTTCCTTGTACACCTATTAAATTACATTTACACATTTTTTTAAATTAAAAGTACATAAAATTTTATTTCATTAAAAACTTATGTTTTAATTTTTTTTTTTTTGTTATTGAATTATTATTCATCGTAAAAAGTTTTTACAATCAGAGGTTAATAATTATTAACAAATCAATACATTAAATTAAAAAAAAAAAAGTTAAAAAATAAAGAATTCTGGATGAATTTTGAGTTCTGATTCGAACTGATGTGCCTTCCCCTAAGATCCAAATATTTCATTAATTAAAATTTTATTGGGCTGTAACTCTGGAACCAATGAAAATAAGTACCACTTATGATATCGTTGAAAAGTTGTCAATGAGGGCTTATTACTGCAGTTAAGAGAAATCAAAAATCCAATTTTTTTTGGATTTTGGCCTTTTCTGGACACTTTTGGTTCAGTCAACTGCAATCAAAAGGGAAGGTGCACAACTAGATGTTACAACAGTCCTAAATCCAAAATTTCAGCATCCTATGCCTAGTCGTTTTTGAGTTATGCAAGACACACATACATACATACAGACATCATGCCAAAACTAGTCAAAATGGATATTTTCATTGAAATCTGGAATCCAACATTTTCTGCAATCACAATACTTTCTTTACTTTGAACAAGGAAGTAAAAATATAATTAATGAAGAAGTAAATTAAAATTTTTTTTAATGGCTTAGGAAAATAATAAATTTAATTTAACATTTTCAAAATGTTTAATTTACATTTAAAAATATATTCAACTATGGTACCAAAACAACAGTTACATTATACCAGCAGATTTTAAGAGCATCACACATAATCCTTCTTCAAGCTGATCATTCTTTTTTTCTTCCCTGCCCTTTTTTTGTTTATTTTCATCCATCTTTCTTGGATGATTGTCATGAGAATTGGGTCAACTACTGTCATAGTTCTATCTATGGTATTATGTTGGCATCTTTCAAGAACTGTCAGGCATCTGCTACATAATTTGGGCTCACCGGGCTGGTGACTGGTATTTCTTGTATGTGTAGTACTGTCCAATGACACAGTTTCTTTTGAAAGTTTTATAAAAAACATGAAAGTAATAACTAAAATCTTACTTGCAGAAATTTCCTTTTCTTATTATCACCACTAAAAATTGGAACTTTCAAATAACATTATTGATAAGAATACATTTATTTATATTTTGTAGAATAAATTTAAAAAATACATGCGTATTTCTACTCTCCCATCTTTGTGTTTATGACACAACATTATTATTACTATTTAAAACACTGTAATTACAAATATTAATTTATCATTTTTAGCAACGGTCAAAAGAAAATAAAAAATAATAATCATTTAAATATAATTTTTGTTTACCAGAACTAAGCAATTTTGAATCTTTGCCAAATAGTCAAAATTACTGTACCATGTATTAAATTACATTATTTATTTTTTAAATGTTTATAATTAAAGGTAAAAAATAAAATAAATATGATTTGTTAATAGAGTGTAAGTAATAATTATACCTGACAAACAGATAATTCATATGGTGAGTATTGTGAAAAAAGTATATATCAAAATATATCACTTTAATAAAAAAATAGTTTTTAACTTGCCAAATGATCTTATAATTAATTACTGTTGTGTATTAAAGAATGTGTTATTAATATTATAAAATACAAATTTTGTTGTTTTATTTGGATTTCTCATATTATTACTTTATTACTTAAAATTTTAATGTTTAATATTTAGATAGATTACATCAATAAAATTATGAAATGAATTGTTGGAAGAATAGCTCACTCATTATGTTGAATTTATAAATTAAAAATGTTACCTTAAAGCAACTGTTACAGTCTTCAGAATTTAATTGTAATTATTTGCGATATATACTTAACAGGTTTATGTGATAAACATTCAAATTGCCTGTAATGTTATGTTGTTTAAAGCTTCCCACCATCTCATGGAACCTCAAATTTTCATTTCAGTGTTAATTACTGCCTGTCTTATTCCAGTCCATTTGTCCAATTTATTGGTCTACCAATTACACTAGGGAACAAAAAAGATTTTTTTTTTTTTTTATCATGAAGAAAAATATGTGATTCTGATAGTATTTTTTCTCCTGAATTCAAATATGATATCAGTTTTTCCCCATCATACAAGGTTTCTGAGAGACAAGCATTTATAATTTCGAACATTTTAATATTTTCTGCGTTCTTAACTACACAAATATTCAAATATTTGACTCACTTAGAAAGTAAGGAATGACGATTTTCTGTTACATTTTGCCTGTAGAGCATCTCTCTTGATGGTCCAACAATAATTAGCCAGCATATTAGGATTCCATTTGCCTTGTACCTCTTTTCCATAGCTGAAATCTCCTGATGAAAGTGTTCCCCGTGCTCATCGTTCACTGCGCCAAGATTTTCTGGGAAGAAATTTAAGTGCAAGTGGAGAAAGTGTATTTTTAAGGACATATTACAACCCAAATTTTTATAAGATGTTATAAGATCGTTGACAATAATACAGTAATTTTCCGCCTTTTGATTTCCCAAAAAAATCTGAGTAACATTTTTTAATGTTTGCCAAGCTGCTTTCTCCAGTGGATTCAATAGTTTCTCAAACTTTTCATCATGCATTAGTGATCGAATTTGTGGACCCGCAAATATTCCTTCTTTAATTTTTGCATCACTAATTTTAGGAAACTTCTTTTTTAAATACATGAAACCAGGAGTATTGTCCTTGGCCTTGACAGAATTCTTCATTTATCCTAGTTTGGTATGTAATGGAGGTAAATAGACATTTTTAGGATAACACAGTGAGTCATGTTTCACATTTTTCTGTTCAGGAATGAGTGATTCACATTTAAGTCATTGTTTTCTAATAAAATGGTTTTTTCTGTCCCTACTAACCCATTCACACAAAAAAACAGCAGTTCTTTGTGTAACCAAGAATAAGGGCAGTTACCTTCAAATCATCACAAACATTCCAGTCATACACTGCATATTGAAGCTTTTCCAATATAAATTTAAGTTTTCATATGTTTCTTTCATATTAGCAGAGTGGGCCATAGGTACTGATGGGAATTTATTGCCATTATGCAGAAGAACAGCTTTTACACTAACTTTAGATGAATCAATGAACAAGCGCCATTCTATCGGATTATGTTCATTACAAAGTGTCTCCATAAGAGAAGAAATGTCATTACAAAGTACTAAGCCATTTTCTTCAGAAAATAGTCTTTAAATTCAGAATGACAATTACGATAATTACATATCTTTGTATTTTTTTGAAGAAGATTTCATCCTTTTAGCCGGGAAGCAAGCATTTCAGACTGTTTTTTGGATAACTTTAAAAATAAATATATAAATTTAAACAAACTCTTGACATTTTGTAACTAACGACTAATTAAAAGAAATAAAGTTGTAGATATGTAATACACAATAATTCAGACACACAAAGTACTAACAATGACGTGTTTACCAGTTCACTACTATCTCGTAACTGGCATCGTTCTGATGAATGTGTGCTACATTAGATCACGTTTGTACATGTCCATACACATCTGAACCTGCACAACAGTAGCAATGCTACCCTTTGAGTTAGCTCATTTGGTTCCATCATATTTACAATTCTCCAGGAGCTTTTACTTTTGCCACGTGTCGGCTACTGTCATCGGTCATTATACACACTGCACAAAAAGGAAGGGTGAAGACAGGGTTACTGTAGAGTGTACAACCTAGAGCTCCTGTTGCAATGTACAGATGCCTGGAAACTGGCCATGAGGCAAGGAATTGCAAGGGAGAAGATAGGAAGGGTGCATGCTTTAACTGCAGAGCCAAGGGACATTGAGCCGCAGAATGCAACTACACACTGAAGTGCTTAACCTGTAGAGTGGAGGAGCACTGCATGGCGGTGTCACATGCCCCAAGGGGGCCAACAGAACGATCAATGAGATCCGTGGGAGGACCGGGAGCACCATGGCCTGCTGATGGAAGTGAAAATAGTACACATTAACATGAATCATGAGGCTTTGGCATATGATTTGCTGACACAGTACGTCTTGGGGATGGGCAATGGTATTACGCTGGTTTCCGAGACCTACGCACCCCGCCACAGATCGGGGTGGATTGTCTCCGAGGACGGGCGTGCGGCCATTTGGCCGAGTGCGCACCTTCCGGTGAGAACTGAGTATGTCAGGGCGAGAATTGGAAACATCTTTTATTATAGTTGTTACCTGTCGCCCAACATGGCTATTGAGCGTTACAGGGAAGTTTTGGACTCGATTAGCAGGAATATCGAAACCCACCGACCGGTATTGCAAGCCGAAGACTTTAATGCTTGGTCAGCTACCTGGGGGTCGCCAAGGCCCGACGAACGAGTTAGACTCCTGATAGAAGCAGCAGCATTTTCAAATCTACAGTGTCTTAATACCGGTGATATATTGACGTTCAGGAGGGGGAATACCGGTTCCATTATCGGCGTGACTTTCGTTCGCTACGACGGCCCTAGTGGCATGGATACGAGACTGGTGCGTGAGTGAAGAGTATCTGGCGAGTGATCATCAAGCCATTTTAATGAATATAGTAGATGAAAGCCTTCAGGGAACTGGGAGGCCGACCACTCTCGGTTGGACCACCAAGGATTTTGACCCGAAATTAATATCCAGAGCCCCTTTGACCCTGGACTCCGTTGAGGTCCAGAATATAATAGAAGGACTGTTCCCTTGCAGGGATAAAACTTTGGAGGAGGTGGAAAAAGATGCGAATCCCCAACGCTTCTCACGAAAGAGGAGTTAGTGGCTGTAGTTAAACGGATCTCACTGGATAAGGCGCCGGAACCCGATCTACTGCCGAACCGGGGAGTTAAAGTGGCGGCCGAGGCCGATCCCGGTGCCTTTTTGGGGGTGTACAACAATTGTTTAGTAGAAGGAGTGTACCCCCAGAGTTGGAGGCACCAGCGTCTGGTACTGGTTCCTAAGCCAGGGAGGGATCCGGTGCTGCCGTCCTCTTGTAGACCTCGGCCATATCTAAGGTATTCGAACACACACTGCAACAGAGGTTGTCCAGAGCTATAGTGGACACTGGAGGGCTTTCAAACAAACAATTTGATTATCGTAGAGGGAGGTCGGCCTTATATGCAGTGGCGGAGAATGTGGGGATGGCGAGAAGAATAACTCATGAGAAGAAGTTATGCGTTCTCGTGGCGTTGGATGTCCATAACGCTTTTAATTGTATGACCCACGGCGCCATCGGGACCGCGCTGGTGAACAGGAGAGTTCCCCCATACCTTCGAATGATAATCCTTTCTTATCTCAATGGACGCAAACTCATTTGCAAGGCGACGAACGGACCGGTTGAACGTCGTATAGATAGGGGAGTACCACAAGGGTCAGTCCTTGGACCAACCCGTTGGAATATTGTCTACGATTGTGTATTGTGGGTTCTATTACCACCACGAGTTATGGTTGTAGGGTATGCGGACAACCTTGCCTTCATGGCTAAGGCGACCACACTGTGGGAGTCCGTTGCCACAGGAGTACTATGCAGCGATTAGAGATTAGATGACAGAAGCAGGGGTAACCATAGCCCCAGACAAGACTGAGGTCGTTGTTATAACTACCAAGAGAAGACCAACTTTGAAAATGATCCTTGAGGGTCAGACGGTAGTTTCAAAGGCTGCCATAAAGTTTCTTGGTGTATAGGTGGATGCGATATTACGCTTTGGCACTCATGTGTGGACACATTCCAAAAGGCAGAAAAGATGAGGCGACTAATAGCTTGTTTGTTCCAAGAATGGGGGACCCAGCCATTGGAGGAGGAGACTGCTGTCTGGCGTCATGTCCTCTGTGCAGGAAACCGCACGGTTTCCTGCGAGGCTGCAGACGTCTTAGTGGGAATATTACTGGTAGACCTGGAGATTCTTCGTAGGAAAAGGATGAAAGAACATGGTGCTCTAACACCTGCTGAAAAAAGGAGATTGGCCAGTTCCATCATCAAAGATTTGAGAAGGGAATGGCAGAGGCGGTGGGATGACAGTGAGAGGGGTTGATGGATGAACTGCATGATCCGGGACCTGGAGAGTTGGTGTGGGTGTACCCATGGCTCACTGGATTACTGTCGTACACAGTTTCTGGCAAGCTTCTGGGGTTTATACCTTTACAGGTTTGGATTTGACAACTTCCTATGTTGTCTGGTTTATGAGAGTGTGGATGAGACAGCATACCATGTTTTTTCAGCTGTCCCAGATTTGAGGATCATAGGAGTAAAGCATTGCATGCAGTAGGCAGAAGGGATATCTTTTCACCTGACGAAGTGCAACAGATCATGCTTGAGAGTGCAAGTAACAGGATGGCCATAGTAATGTTGACCAGAAAGGTAATTTAGGAGCTGTACGCCTGGCAGGAGTCCCACAGGGGCAGGCAAAGAAGGGGTTGCAGGAGGGCGTTCCCCCATATGTGTGGGGATTGCCTGGGTGTGATGAGGTCGGCCTCTTATGCATCCGATGGTGGCCTACGGTAAGTATGGTGTATGTCAGTGACTGTTTATGAGTGTGTGTGTTGTTGAGGAATGTATCTTATGATGCAAGTGTGTGTGTATGTGTGTATGTGGTGTGCGATTGGTGTGTTACTGTTGTATGCTGAAGTAAGTTTTGATGAATGCGGTTGTTGTTAAGAGGATGGATGTGACTTATGATGTGTAGCGACGTGTGTAGTTTATGGTTGCTGTTATGTTATGTTGCATGTGTGGTGAGATTCTTATTTAGACTGATTCTTATTATTCTTAAAGAATAACCTAATAGCAAATTTCAGCTGATACTTTACACCGCTTTCAGGTATGGACAGAAATATCTGTATTATAATATTAGATAACATCATCAGACTATAACTAACTTATTGGTATAACTATAACTATTGGAATTTTTTATTTATTTCTAGCAGTATTAATTTATATGGGGTTACATGTTTCTCTTATTCTCCCAGTTGATGGATTTATGATCACATAACTCTTTTATTATAATTA